>NC_045544.1:77548309-77753309 GCF_009769535.1 Thamnophis elegans
ATGGAAACCAATATTTAAGAGAACAGAAATAGTTTCAGAGATATTGCAAAATGGCATTTCAGGTGGGCTTTCTCCCCCCCCTCTTGTTCTGCCTTTAGATAAAGGAGCGAATGGAGGAACTACAGAACATGCTGGGATGGGTGATGGTACGATATCAAGCACAGTGTTCCCCAAAGGACCCTGGAAACAAGAATGATGAGCCTCAGAACCTCCAAGTTAGTATGCCTCTAATGTGCCTTTATTACAAATAGGAACTTTTATTCATGGCCTAGGGCAGGGGTCAGCAACTTTAAACACTCAAAGAGCCATTTGGACCAGTTTCCCACAGAAAAGAAAACATTGGGAGCCACAAAGATCCTAACCAGAAGCCCCCATTCAATTCTGGAGCTGACCGGAAATCCAGTTCCCCTACCAAAGAGTCTCCTCCTAGCATGGCATCCTTTTTCCTCTACCTGTCCTAACTGAAAGCCCTATCAATTGTGGAACTGACCAGAAAGCCTGCTCCTTGCCATAAGAGTCTCCTCCTGGCGCGCTATGCTTCTCCCTCTCCCCAACTGGAAGGTCCTCTCAAAATTGTGCTGCTGACCAGTGACAGGGAGCTGCAGCAGGGATGAAAGAGCCACATGTGGCTCCAGAGCTGTGGGTTTCTGACCCCCTGTCCTCGGGAAAAGAAGAAGACGGTATTGCACAACCAAGGGGGAGGATGGAAATTTCCTTATTTTTTACCTTTATTATCTTTTTCACTGATTTGTACCTCTGGATGGTTATGTGTGTGAATTAGAGAAGTATTCATGTATTGTTTGCTTTTGTAAATTCTGTCATCAATATTGAATCTGCAGCTAATATATGGTTGTTGTCCATGCCATCAGCTGACTGCTTAAACATGAGGACATAGAACAGCTCAAGATGAGGAAACAATTTTCACTTCTTGTCCTCAGCCTTTCAAATTGGCAAAAGCAAAGATGGATCACCTTCAAACTTCTGAGAACGCTGACAATAAAAACAATTCGGCGGCATAAAAGTGCTTATGATTTAACTGCAAAACCATTGTCTAGACCAGCAATTTATTGTTCGCTAAAATGCATGGTTTGATTCAATATTCCTTTTGCTGGGCTCCACCAATCAAAGGACGTATCTAGGCAAAGGGGTGAGATAACAGGAGGAGAATTTGGATTTAGAATATTGCCCCACCTACCTAGGCTTGTGTTTGGATCAGTATAATGGGCTCATAGTGTGCAGTGAATCAACCTATGCAGTATGCAGCTGGAAAGTCAAGTGTAGCACCAGCAGGGCTCAGGATTCTTAAATAACCCAATTCTGTTGCTTTGGCAACAGCTTCTCATTCTTGGAATTATAAAGTACCAGTCCACTCTATTTTGCTAAAGATAAGGACATCTGCCCAAAGGATATGCGTAGCTCGGTCAACATTTTGTTACTAAAAATAGAATATGGATATTCTACGTCTCATGGCTGTACTTTCATCCTTTTAAAAATTGCTGCTGTAGAAAAAGTGCAGGGGCTAATCACTGGGATCTTGTGTTATTGCCTTCTTCCCCTTGCAGCTTAATTTATTCTGGTCTCTTAAAGTCTTTAAGAAACTGGAAGGACTGTGGATCTCTCACCTTTTTTCCAGGGTCCTTAGCTTGCCTGTTCTTGTAAAGACTTGGGAGGAGATAATGTTTCTTTTTTAAGGAAGAAAGCTGTCTGGACCAGTCTTGGATAGCCCCATTGGAGGGTTGAGACCTAAGGATTAGACTGAGAAGTTGTCAAAACATCATTGAAGAAGTATATTTATGACTATATTAAGATTTTTAAATAGCCATCATCTTAGCTCCCATGCTCCCATTTCTTAATCTGATTCCTTTCCAATAATAAGAATAACAACAGCCAAGCCCTATATCTATTTGCTGTTTTTCACCAATGTTGTAGTTTTCCCCTTTAAGATTTGCTATCTTTATTTTAAGTATATTTTTATACATCCAGGTTAAAACTGTCCAAGAGTTCAATACAACAGTGAAACTTTTCTGTATGGTCTCATTTATATTATATTTAGCTAAAATACTTACCATCAGAATAGATTTTCAGTTGCTGGGTTTTTTTCCTCCTGAAAAACTCTAGCACAGGAGATTGAGGCAAAAAATCTAGTTTCATATATAAAGCACTTGTTCACTTGAGTGTAGTGTCTCCAAACTTGTAGCAGACTTGCCCTGCCGGTCTTCTGCCTCCTTGTGTGAATCAGTCACAATATAGAATGAAGAACCAAATACTGACCTTTCCCCAGATGATCTCTAATTTTCTGAATAGGTCATGATCTTAGGTCCAGTTAATAGTACAGAAGCCTGTACAGTCCAGAAGGAAGTAGATCCCAGTTCAGAAGAAATAACAATGCTATAGCAATAGCAATAGCACTTAGACTTGTATACTGCTTCATAGTGCTTTTATAGCCCTCTCTTAAGCGGTTTACAGAATCAGCATATTGCCCCCAACAATTTGGGTCCTCATTTTACCCACCTTGGAAGGATGGAAGGCTGAGTCAACCTTGAGATTTGAACTGCTGAACTGCAGCTAGCAGTCAGCTGAAGTAGCTTGCAGCACTGCACTCTAACCACTGTGCCACCTCGGCTCTTACACACCAAGCTGAAGGAAGAAAATGAACAAATTACCCACTGCGGCTTATTTATTGTGTTTTCTTACTCCCTAGATTGAACTCGATTCTGGAGCTGATGTGACTGAGACAGATGGCATCCAGAACTCTAAGGTGTTGATGAAATGTTCAGCAGGAGATTACCATAAGCAACAGAATGAACCAGTCTCCACTGCATTTGCACTAAATGTTCTTCCAGGGTACAAACAGAGCTTGGAAGAATCAGGAAATGGTTTGCCCTTTGAGGTGGAGGTTCCTCAGGGAACTCTAGTTCTAGAACCCTCAGAGACGCCAGTGTTACTTGTGCCACAGGCATCCCCTGGCAGTTTAGGTAGCACAGTGAGTTTGATCCTGAACATTGAAAAGGAAGGGGAGAAAAAAGCTGCAGGGAGCCAGACTGCATCTTCACCAACTGTAGGACAAGAGACTTCGCACAAGGTAAGGCATTTCCTTGCCAAAGATGATAGATAGATGATAGATAGATTGAAATCACATATACACACACACATAATTGCAAAATGCAATGCTATATCACAGGTGTCAGGGTTCCAAGAAACACCCCCAACAAAATAAAATCCAAGGCTTGAAGTTCCTCAAAGTTCTAATTTATTAGAGATGTCATGTTGGCACATCTGGGAAATCCCAAATCTGAAAGCTTCTAGGTTGTCCCCGCCCACTTGAAAGTTCACAACCATGCTCCACACCCACAAGTTCCTCAATGGTCCAATCAGAGGTCGGTTCCTACCGGTTTGGAGCAGTTCGGAAGAGTAGGTAGTAACTCAGCCTGCCATGCCCCCGAATCGGTTCTCTCGGCAGTGCCATCTTGTTTAATGCTTCTGTGCATGTGCAGAAGCATTTTTATAGTACTGTGCATGTGCGCATAGCGAAGCATGGGCGCACCCCCAGCGCATCCCTGAGCGAACTGGCAGTAGCAGCAGCATCCGGAACCCACTCCTGGGTCCAATCCATTCTCCAGATCGACTTGAGACTGAAGACACTCCCCAGTCACTCCCAAGCAGGCAAATGTCTTTGACTCCCAGTGCAAGGAATGTTGTTATGGCTAAGTTTCCACCACTCTGACAAAAAAACCCCTCCCAATTTCCCAGGCTAAAATATGTGGCAGTCAGGAAGCAAAAAAGAAGAAAAATGGTTTCCAAAACTGACACAGGGTTTCTCGACCTTGGCAACTTTAAGATGTGGGGACTTCAATTCCCAGAATTCCCTAACCAGCATGAATTTTGGGAGCTGAAATCCACACATCTTAAAAGTTCCTCAATCCGAGATGTACTGTTCTAGAGCAATGGGAGGCAAGAATTTCTAATATGAGGAAATTCCAAACTAAGAATGTCAAGTAGGAGAGCTCCTAACATCAGTGGGAAATTTGGAAGTTCATAACTAAGCAATAGTATATTAATATGCAGTGTGGATCAAGGAAGCTAGTTTTGTTTTCTGCTTCTTACATAAAAAGCTGCCATTTATGCATCCGGCACAATCTTTTTATGTGGCACCAACTGACTTTCTGCACCTTCATTTCTTTGCTGGCTGTTGTAGCTTGTCATTACTACTACTTCACTTTCCATTTTTGTTTCTTTCCTGATATCCAGCTCTCTGAAATTAAACCCTCAGCCTGTAAAACATTTTGGAAACGTTGCCAGGGACTTTTAGAAAATACTTTGGGTAGTTTAAAGAGAAAGAAAAGGCTGTACCATCAGCATGCAAAAGAGGTAAAATTGATGTGATGTAGGAATGAGGGAGTGAGGACCAGGGATGCATGTTAGAGCACATGGCTGCATGTTGCAAGGTCCTTTACTAACTAGCTCATTGCTACTCCTCATAGTTAATTTCTGTATTGATTTACAATTATCACATCCATGTTAGAAATCAGGCAGACACCTTTAGCGAGGGTACAATGTATGAAGGCATGAATACATTACAGCTGCATTAAAATTTCCATCTCATATCCTAATATGTCCTATGAAAACTGCTCCCATAGAACTTTAAATAGCAATAGCACTTATAAGCCACTTCACCGTACTTTACAGCCCTCCTTAAGCAGTTTACAGTGTTAGCATATTGCCCCCAACAATCTGGGTCCTCATGTTACCAACCTCGGAAGAATGGAAGGCTGAGTCAACCTTAAGCCAGTCAGGGTCGAAGGACTTAAACTCCTGACAGTGTGAGCAGAATTAGCCTGCAATACTGCATTCTAACCACTATGCCACCATGGCTCTTAAATATGTTGTATATTATTCAAGCTTTCTCTATATGCTGTATTTGTTCTCCTCCACATCTTGCATCTTCAATAGTTGACCAAAGACAGAATTGATGCCTACACAGTTTCTGCTGTTAATTTCTACATTTATGAAAGTTCTCTGTTCTGTGTAACTATTAAAGATGCTGGACTGGTGTCACCTATGCAGACTTACCATACAAATTCATGGAAGATATACTAGGACAAGGAACAGTATGTAATTTAGCTCCCACTCTGAAGGAATAAATAGATTTGCAAAGGAAAAAGAATCAATAAATGAATCCTACGATATATTGAATTTTGAGCTAAGATATGGACAGGAGAAAATATTTTATTTTTGGAAAATGGCCAAACCTCTTTCAGCTGATCTTAACACCCATTAAATGTTTTTAATACTCTATTGATAGCTTGAATGTTGAAATGAATTGAGAATGGGTAGTACATCACTTACAGTTTAGACATTAATGGCTGTGTGTTGCGTTATTTTGAGTTATACAAACTGTATGCTCACTACTTTACATTGTAGCCAATTGTCATTTCTTCAGTGTTGTCACATGAAAAGATAACACTTAAATATTTACAAAATGTGAGTGGGTGTACTCACTTCTGTGATATACTGTATACTGAAATGCTTTGAGATGTATTTAGTAATGGTTTCTCTACCTTTAAGTTCAGACTAATATTGTCTCCCTTCCTGAAAAGCCAGGAATAATAAAATGAAATAAACTAGAATAGCTAGAGTTTCAGTTGGCAAGAAATAAATAAAACTGAAGTGCATTGTCCTTTTTGGGGGGTTGCATGAATGGGTCTTTCAAATGAAGAGTGAATAAACATTTGGCAGAAGATAGCATGTCTCAGTGCATGCCTTTAAATAAGGTCTTACGATTGCAATGTTTGCTACTGTGCTATCCTAAATATTTGGCTTAGACTCCAGCAGCTTCATGCAGTTCAGATATGTTCTTTACTTTTCTTACCATGTTTTACAGGTGAGCACCTATCTACAAGTAAAGGAGAAACATGGATGTAGAAATCAGGATCCCGACTTTGGAAATTCAGCCCTCATATCAGAATCTGTTAAGCAAGGGTCTCCCAGAGTTCCTTCTTCCCCATTTTCCAGGGTAGAGTGGAGCAAAGCAGCCTCTCATACTTTCCCCAAGATGAATTCCAACTGCTCTCCAAAAAGCCCAAAGGGAAAAACCAAAGCAATGGCAGGAGATATTCAGCAGCTCATTTTGCAAAGGATTATGGGAACAAAAACAAATTATCTGCAAGAAGGGAAGCATAGAATGAGTAACACTTGGCCGCCTAGATGCACCCGGAGGGTGCAAGTGCTGCAGGCATTGTCCTTACCACAAAGAGAGCTGATGGATTATGTAAAAAATCCACTGAAATGGACTATTGATGAAGAATGTGATTTACCCAGAGAAACGTCTGGAAAGTGCATATTCCTGAAACAAAGCACAAGTCTCCATAGCCACCATTCATCCACAGAAAAGATGAACAGCTGTCAGCATCTTTCCCTGGGATCTGTTTTGAGCTTGGAACTTCCCAAGGACCTCAGTGCTCTTAGAAATGTCCATGATGTTGTCAAGGTAGCAAGGGAAGAAATAGCAGAAAGGAAGGGGGCAATGCAGGTGAACCAAGTGGACCAAAGGAATACAGAAGAGACAAAGACACACGAAACTGGTATCAGCCTGGAAAAGGGAACCATAAGAGGACAGAGAGTAATGCACGCAAAGCCCATGAGAGCAGAAGATGTTCCTCATAAGCTCCCCAAATCTAAGAAGGGCACTTGGTTTGAAGAAGTGAACCTCAACCCAATCTACGGCAGGCAGAAAACTTACTCTGTTGCTTCTAGTGAAGAGGTGAAGCTGCATCCCACAAGTCGCAACCATTCCAGTGATGGATTTTTTGATTTCAAGCGGAATAAGCCCTCTCATACCAGTGTATTGCATGAGCAGATAGGTTTGGAGTGGGATAAACTAGCTGCTTCACTAGGTAGAATGGATAGCCCCAAAGAGAAGCAAGCAAAAGATGTAGATGATAAGAGAGCCAAAGTCCAAGAAGCTTTGAGGTTGAAACTGAAGCCTTCCTCTGCTGAATCTCCAAGCATCCCTGATTTAGTTTCTCGTCTAACCAGAACTAAAGATCCTTTAGTGAAGGAGACATCAGAAAAAGAAAATACTCAGTGCCCTGGAGAAGGCATTTCAAGACACCCACCTTCATTTCTGCACTTGGGGCATAAATCCCCCACCCAACCTGCTAAGCTTGATTGTGAGTTGGGCTATGTGGAAAATACTCTGAGTGGCACAGATCTCTGCCCTTTTAATTTGACTCCATGGGCAGAGGTAACCAAAGAAACAAAGTTGCAAGGCATGACAGCAGACGTTCGTCACCCTGCTCATGAGATGTTTGAAGAAGAGGAAGAAGAGCTGCAGGCCATATGGAATAATATGGAGAAGCATAAAAAGGAGTCGGACATCTCCAGGGTCCCAGGAAGAAAGATGGAAAAAGAACAAAATCTGGCCAGCTTAGGTGGAAAACTTCTCCTGACATCTGCAGATAATTGGTTGATAGCCAAATTCAAGCTTCCCACTTCTGCTGAAATGTTGCAGAATTCAGAAGGAGGAAGAGGGGCCAGTCTCGGCATTGACAAGAGGAAAAGCAGACCAAATCAGTGCAGCAAAGCAGATACATCTTCTTGCCAGGAGCTTAATAAAGAGGCAGCATCTTCACCTGGAGAATTGTCACGGCAAAAAATATATCCAGCAGATCAACAGAAATTCCAGGAAGAAAGCAAAAGTGTTAGCAAGGTTAGAATGATTGGCTTTCTAGGGGAGGGATAGGAAGAACTGTATTAGAAAAATTCATTTTATCTACCATTTAAATGTTTGCGGTCCCCAAAAGAATTGATAAGATTTCTCTTCCCACTAATGCAAGACTCACACTTTTTCATGTAGATTGCTATCAATACTGAGCCCTGCAGGGGTGTGTGAATGTGATACTCATCAACATCAATCAATTTGGCCAATTCCGTGTAGCTGGAAGATAATAGTGATGGTAGACAAGCACACCTGGAATTTGTATAGTTAAGACATTCTCAGTCATCCAGGTCATGGTTGTCCCAAAGGTGCTTTTTCAGTAGGCAACTGGACTTCCTTGTTTTTCTTTGAAGATGTTTCATTTTTCATTCAAGAAGCTTCTTCAACTCTGACAGGATGGTGGAAAATGGAAGGATTTATATTCCAGTTGCCTCCTGAAAAAGCACCTTTGGGATCTGGAATTTGCTTACTTCAAAAAACTAAGCTAAAGTTAGTGTTGATGCAAGTTTGGCCATAGAATATTCTCCCACCCTTTTGCTACATTTTGCTACAAAAATGCCACATGTTCCTTCACAAGAGATTTTTTTTTAAATGTTTTCAGGAGACTTTATATTATCATATGTCTTTTTTCTAGACTCTTCCAAGTAAATTGGAACTTCAGATGATGGAAGGGCCTCTGGAAAGAAAGAACCTGTTGCAGGCAGGAGGCAGAAAGGTATTTATATGGGGAAAAAATTAAAAATAGGTTAATTTCCTTTTACTTCCGGCAGATCAACAGAAATTCCAAGAAGAAAGCAAAAGTGTTAGCAAGGTTAGAATGATTGGCTTTCAAGGGAAGGGATAGGAAAAACTGTATTAGAAAAATTCATTTTATCTACCATTTAAATGTTTGCGGTCCCCAAAAGAATTGATAAGATTTCTCTTCCCGCTAATGCAAAACTCACACTTTTTCATGTAGATTGCTATCAATACTTGTCTACAGATCCAAACAACTACTGGTTATCCATAAATTGCCACATTGAAAGAAATTAATCTAGGGTTATGATGGTATGTTGTCAGCAGGGGTGGGATTCAAAAATTTTAGCAACCAGTTCTCTGCCCGGTTGCTGGGTGGCTGTGGCTATGGTGGGTGTGGCCTACTCAGCCTCCTGCACCACCACGGGGGCGAACCATCACCCCCCCACACTCCGGAGGCTTTCCTCAAGTCTCCGAGAGGGTGAAAACAGTCTCTCCTGGGCTCCAGAGCCCTCTCGAGGCCCGAAACGGACCTGTTTCTGGACTTCTGGAACTTCCAGGAGGCCCATTTTTTGCCCTCCCAGAGCCTCCGCGTAGGCCCTGCACTTATCTGGCACCCAAAACAGGCTGCATAGAGACTACTGGGAGGGGCTGGGTGGGGCCAGACAGTCCTGGCAACTACTGGTTCAGCAAACCAGATGTAAAATTAGCATCTGGTTTGCCCAAACCAGTCTGAACCATCTGAATCCACCCCTGGTTGCCAGTAACTAACATTGATGCAACTCCATTTTTTTTTCAGTGAGATGATTCGAATATAAGCTACAGTAATAAATGATCTGAGTTTTCAGGATAAGTACAATCCACAGTGTGTCAGCTAAAATAAAGTTAAAAACTAGTTTGATTCGAGCCAGTCATTGGGGGGGGGGGGATTATTACCAGGGAGTCCCTCATACTGTATTTGCTTGGTGCTAATTATGTAGTTTTTCATGCCCTGAAGGAACTTTTGGACATTAGTTGTTTTTCTTGCCCCATGTTTTAAGAAAAAGTTTATAGGTAGTCCTCAAGTTACGACTACAATTTCCATTGCTAAGCTCCTGATTTTATGACATTTTTGCCATGGTTGTTAAGCGAATCACTGTAATTGTTCAGTGAATCACGTGGTCACTGAGTAAATCCAACTTCCCCCATTGACTTTGCATGTTGGAGGCCAGCTGGGAAAGTCACAAAGGATTATTTCATTACTGTGGGGTGCTGCAACCACCACAAATATATGATAGCCAAGCACCCAAATTATGGTTACATAACTGTGGGAATGCTGTGAAGGTTATAAGTGCCAGGACAGGTCATAACTCATTTTTTTCAGTGCCTTGTAACTTTGGTCACTAAATGAATGGTTGTAAGCCAAGGATTACCTGTATTCTAAAAGCAAGTGTGGACAAAAGAAGTTTCCTACTTGTGCTGCTTCATGTTCAGATGAATCTTTATCTGTTTTAGATCTGACCTTGGATTTTTATTCTTTCAGGCAAATAGTCGGTCCTGGAACACATTTCATACAGTTCTGATGAGGCAAACTTTGTGTTTTTACCAGGACAAGAAAGATACCCTTAAGGTAATGGCCGGTGAAAGAGAGAGAGGAAAAAAAACCAAAATGAAATGCTTGATTGATTGATTATATGCCATCAAATCTTTTTCTACCCCCAGCAATCACATTGATATATTTCCTCCATGAGAAATGGAGAAATTTGTTCTCCACCCTATATTTCTATATCCTATATAATCCAATGACTTCTGCATGAACAAGGTCATTAAGTATATTTACTTGAAAACACTTTATACCGTTTTTGTTGCCTGAGTTTTAGAAATAAACTGCATTTTTTCCAAAATAAAACCTAAAATGTCATGTATCCTAGATAGAACAGTCATAAAGCATAACAGAATATAAATTACCCGTAGGTGCATTGAAACTGAGCTTAAATGGTAATTATAAATGGCACTGATTAAAACTTACAAAACTTTCATAGAATAGAAGCATCTGCATAGTCTCTCTTAGTATAATGACATCGATCCATCAAGCAAGAAGAGTGAACATGATCACAAAGAGATCCTTGCATTTTACATTGTGTCTATCAGAGGCCCCTTTAAGACTTGTGGACTTCAACTCCCAGAATTCCCCAGCCGGGATGGCCGAATGAAGAATTCTGGAAGTTGAAGTCCACAAGTCTTAAAGCTGCAAAGGTTGGAGACCCCTGGCCTAAATCAATAGAAATGCAGAAACAGAATCCTGGATCATTCCTTTCTTCAGTTTGCCATTTAAGATAGTCCCTTTCTCAAGCTTTTTCTTGGTTAAATATGTACTAGTTTGTTAGCCATAGCTAAACCTTCAGAATGCTTACCCTATTCCAGGAAGAAGAATATTTGTTTACCTAAAAGTACTGTTTCATAGTGGCTTAGTTAGAAGCAATATTTTCAAGTGTGGGGACTTTATGTTTGCCTTCTTTGCATAACAGAGCTCTGTGATGGCCTTACCGTTGAACCTGTCTGGAGCTGTTTGCACCCTGGAAACAGAATATACCAAAAAGAGCCATTGTTTCACATTACAGTGAGTAGCATTGATTTTTTATGAGGTACCTGGATGCATTTGGCACTTTAAGGTATAGGTGCTGTTAGAATTTAGAAATTGTCATTCTCTGACTGGACATTTGGAACAGGTGCTGTCCTTTATACAATTTTTGTAGATATCCCAATATGCCAACAGTGAAACACATTCACTGTATTCAGTTGCTGAGGAAGGACGCAGGCAGTTTGTCATATCTCTGCTCCCGATCAGATTTCTAGGACAACACATAGTGCCAATGAATTTCCTGAAGAGAACAGAATCAACTTCTTTTCAGAATTCCAGCACTAATTGTTTCCTCTTCACTTACAACTTTCAGTCATTCCCATCTCTTAACTTGTAGTAAGGTTTAAGGTAGATATTTCTACCCGTTACTTATGTCTTAATTCCCACTGAAGTACAACACTGAAATGTGGCCAGCTATCATCTAATAGTTCTATTGACAGGTATCCTAGGATTAGGAAGTCTTGGAAAGTATTCTATGGAGTTTTCTAGACCAGTTTCCAAAATTATACAAATTTCTTTATGCCACCATATGTAAAGAGAATGGGAGTGGCCTTGACAGACAGGAGGAAGAGCCACTACCAAGACAACGGTCAGATAAAAGAGGATTGAGTTCGGGGCAGGAAAGTATCCTAAGTAAGCATCTCAGACAAGACCCTTGCTAGATTTCATGAAGTGACAGAGGAGAAAGCATGTTCAGAATTGTAAGATTTTGTTACTACAGCTTTATAATAAGTAGTACTGACTTGCTTAACAATGAATTCTTAATCTGGGCTACCTTGAAGTCTGATTCCATAATACTTTTTCTCTCACACACATCTAGGTTGAATGATGGCTCCAAGTATCTTCTCAGAGCTCCAACTGAACCACTCATGAAAGAATGGGTTACCAAATTACAGCAAAACTCAGGTAAAATTGAAATACAGCCCATAGTATAATGATTAGGCCTAAGCGGGGAAAAGTTTTTAATTTTACAGCCACTTTTATCTTTCCTCACCATGTATCGCATTGAAACTGGGTCAAACCTAGGATCATAAAATGGGTTTTAATCTTAATATTGTAGGGAAGATTGTCTAAAATATTGGGATTTATTTGTGGGAAACTGGAGCTAAAACAAAATGATCTCCTAGTCTCAGTTCCTTGTGTGTAGCAGTACAATAACAGTGGCTTGTATGGGGGCTACTGTGCACATTCCACATTTGAGCTGAACGATACAAGTAAAGATAAATGAAAGTGCTTTAAAATTCATGTTATCATTCCTGTTCATCAGAGTGTATGAAATAGACTTTTCTCATAGGCTTGCTTGAATGGTTTTATTTTAAAATATGATGTCTGAAATGACTGCTTTGATCTGTTCCAAGGTTTACTGGAAATGGATTTCTTCCCATCATCTTCCCAGCCTGTTCAAGGAATGACCTCTGTGGTTAGGTAAGGAGTTCAAGCAACTCAGCCACACTATAAATTTGCAGAGAAGTATGCAGAAAGTTTTTTGAGAATTCACAAGACTGATATTCCTATAAATATTTTTGCGTTTCTTAAAAATGCAATACTGCATCAAGATACTGAAAATATCCAGACTCTGGGATTCCTAAATGTAAAATTATGGCCATGCTAGCTGGACTGATGGAGATTGCAGTCTATCACATCTGGAGAGATTAGATTAACAGCAGTTTAATATTTGGAAATGCATCTTGTTCAAGTTTAGTTAAGATTATTACTGTGGTTCTCTTGCTTTTTCTTCCTGTATGATTCTCCAGCCTCTATATTATTAGAGGCATCCCTGATGCCCACTTCTTATTAACATGCAGTGTGCTGGTTTATTTTCAGCCACACAGAAGCTACCAGTTGACCAAATGAAATTAATTGAGATATCCTAAAGTAGTGCCTAAGGGACACGCTGGCTCAGTGGCTAAGACGCTGAGCTTGTCGATCAGAAAGTTCGACAGTTCAAATCCTTAGCGCTGTGTAATGGAGTGAGTTCCTGTTACTTGTCCCAGCTTCTGCCAACCTAGCAATTCGAAAGCATGTAAAAATGCAAGTAGAAAAATAGGGACCACTTTGGTGGGAAATATGCCATTTCGTATGCCTTTGGCATTTAGTCATGCCAGCCACATGACCATGGAAATGTCTTTAGACATGCGGGCTCTTCAACTTTGAAATGGAGATGAGTACCACCCCCTAGAGTTGGGAATGACTAGCACATATGTGTGAGGGGAACCTTTACTAAAGTGGTGCCTATGAATAAAACATCTCTGTTTGCTTTATGGAAAAGACAATCTACAACTAAACACTGCCAGAAATATGCAGCAGAGTGCTGTGCAAATTTGGATTTGAATCCCCTTTCCTATCTCCACCCCACCCACTCTTTTTTTAGTGAAATTCCTGGACAAGGAGTTCCCCACTTCCAGAGCTTTCAGAAAAAGCTTCCAACTAAGAGTCAAGAAATCAGATTTCTGCCCAAGTCAAGTGTAAAGCTGCAGTTGCCTTATAGTACTCGTAGTGAACCACTGGATACAACAGGTAAGTGTATGGGGCTGATTGCAGATTTTCAAGAGCATTTTCCTGACTTCACCTCAGTAGCTTATTATTGTAGTATCAGCAGATAGAGAACATGGGCTTCTCTAGACCCTGAACTAAACAATGTTGAGTCTAGTAAATAATTGGATGGGAGAATACAAGTGCAGGCCTGATTGGGAATCTCCCAAAATATGACTAAATAGTAATGAACTACTTCGGGGTTGCTGCCAGAAATCCATACAGTCACTGGAATTCAATCTTGATCTGAAAGAAGTTACCTTTGTCTTTAGAATAGTAATGCTGCTATACTACCCAGTGATATAAAATCTTTAAATAATATGTAGTGAAATGTTCCTGTCATCTTAATTGATGCATCATAAGAGAGCATCCTTCCAAAATTACTGCTGTAGAGGACAGGTAAGAACTAATGACATAGAATCCATTCAAGCATCTTCTTAATTTATTTTGGACTTTTGAAGTCTTGGAGAAACTGGCCAAGGTAGTGGAAATGGCCACATCTAAACAATCCTTTGCTGGATTGGACTAAATGGTTTAAAAAAAAATATTGAGACAAAATATTTTCCTCCAAGGAAGAGATATCTATGGGATATGAGCAAACCTCTAAATGTGATTGCTGACAGCTGGAGAAACAGAGCTTCTATCTGCAAGAGAAATAGCACTTATACTTATATACCACTTCACAATGCTCTACAGCCCTACGTAAGTGGTTTACAGAATCAACATATTTCCACAACAATCTGGGTCCTCATTTTACAAACCTCAGAAAGATGGAAGGCTGAGTCAACCTTGAGCTGGTGAGAATTGAACTGCCAATCTGTTGACAGTTGGCAGTCAGCAGAATTAGCCTGCAGTACTGCATTCTAACCACAGTGCCACCACGGCTCCTCTGCAAAAAAATCAATGTATTGTACTACATACTACAGTAGGTATAACTGCAGAAAAAAACTATTACTACCAACCTGCCTTCCATTGAGGATCTATACACTGCACGAGTCAAAAAAAGGGCTGTGAAAATATTTACAGACCCCTCGCATCCTGGACATAAATTGTTTCAACTCCTACACTCAAAACGACGCTATAGAGCACTGCACACCAAGACAACTAGATACAAGAACGTTTTTTTCCCTAATGACATCACTCTGCTAAACAAATAATTCACTAAGGCTGCAATTACTATTACTATTAGTCTTCTCATCGTTCCTATCACCCATCTCCCCACACTTAGGACTGCATGACTGTAACTTTGTTGCTTGTATCCTTATGATTTATATTGATATTGTTTCCTGGTTGCTTATTTGTACCCCATGACTGTAATTAAGTGTTATACCTTATGATTCTTGACAAATGTATCTTGTCTTTTTAGGTTCACTGAGAGCATAAGCACTAAAGACAAATTCCTTGTGTGTCCAATCACAGTTGGCCAATAAAGAATTCTATTCTATTCTATCTAATGTACCACACACGTACACACTGAACAATACAAAACCATGGTTCTTTTCCTTCTATTTTTGAAATTAGTTCTACCATCCCGCCCTGATCCTAAATTGTGTATTCTCTTGGTTTACTTAACATACTAAGTCAGCCTTTTGGGAACTAGGGACCAGTTTTGTGGAGAGAGGTTTTTCCGCAAACTAGAAGGGGGCATGTAGTTTTGTGTGCTGCCTTCATCTGGTGGATGGAGCTTTGCTTGTTTGCACAGCCTGGTTTCTGGCATGCCACAGACTGGTGCCAGTCATAGACTGGGGGTTGGGGATCTCTGTCCTACGTCAAAATGTAGATCATTTTGATTTGGTTTTACATGTTGTGTGAAGCTAGCTAATCAGATTTAACCAAATAATGGCTTATCACAGTCTTTCCCTCTCATACACACGCAAACCACCCCCCACATACATGTTCTAAGCTTATTTCGTAGTCTCCATCCCAGCAAAGGTTACATAATCTGTGTTAAAGCTAATATGCTGACATTGGTCCCATAAGCAAGTCATCTGATCCGACCGTGTCAGTGCTTTTAAAAAGGCTACAACTAGCACTCTGTGATACACTGCTGGAATATTCAGCCTTAATGCAGTGTGCCTCTCCTTCTAGGAAATGGCCTCAGAGCTGCACCTATTTATACCGCAGAACAGAATCTAAAGCAGTGTTCTCCTTTGGAGTCAGCGAGGTCACAAGACCCTCAGTTCTACCAGGAAGATGATTGTGGACTGGTGACAAGCAAAAGGCGATCATATTCATTCACTTCAGGTATGACATGCATATCTATTGGAGAAAAAGAACCAGAATTATTAGGTGTAATTTTTGATTTGGTCTTGTACAGCACCCAGAGTTTTCTAGAATGTCTGTTGTTATTGTTGTTAGTTGCGAATTCATGTCTTCCCCATCGCAACCCCATGGACAATGTTCCTCCATGCCTTCCTGTCCTCTACCATCCTCTGGAGTCCATTTAAGCTCATGCTTACTGTTTGGTGACTCCATCCAGCCACCTCATTCTCTGTTGTCCCCTTTTTCTTTTGCATTCAATCTTTCCCAGCATTGGGCTCTTCTCCAGTGAGTCCTTCCTTCTCATTAGGTGGCCAAAGTACTTCAGTTTCACCTTCAGGGTCTGGCCTAAAGAGCAGTCAGGGTTGATCTTCTCTAGGACTGACCGGTTTGATCGCTTTGCAGTCCAAGGGACTCGCAGGAGTCTCCTCCAGCACCATAGTTCAAAGGCCTCAATTCTTTGGCAGTCAGCCTTCCTTATTGTCCATCTTTCACAGCCATACATTGCAACTGAATGTCTGTAGGTATTGTCAAAGAAATAAATAACTCTTGTTAAGACTATTAATTTTCCCTGGCTTTCTAAATGTTTGTACAGCTGATAAGCTATTAAATCCATGACCTTATATTCAAATACAGCTCAGAGCCCTCTGCCTTTAAAATGTGTCTACAGTGACTAACATGACATCATATGCTATTTTCAGACTATCATTTCAGTTAGAAGTCAAGGTTATTTTCAAGGAACAACTGTATTGCTTAAACTCTCCACTAGGTGGCAGGAGCACACTTTGGGAGTCAGATCCATTTGTTTGATTTTTTGAAATGCATTTCTCACTTGAATGTGCTTTAAACAGGGTGGAGCAGACTTTGACTATACAGGTAGAATTTACACATTCCATCTACTGGGGGCCAGCATGGAAAACATATCTTTAAAATTAAATAATTCTGCCTCAACAGTTGGTTGCAAGCAGAGAACCAAAAGTAAATGGTATTTTTTTAAAGTCAGAAAAAGAAATACATTAAAAATATTGTTGATAAAATTGCAGATCTCTAGACCAGTAAATCCAGATCTATCTTAACTTGGTTGAGATGCATATACATGTCATTTCAGAATGACGATATGCTCAATCACTCAATTTTCAAGATATGCATTTGTCTCTGATAAAAGGAATCATGACTATTCCTGAATGGCAAAGGCATGCTTATACCTTGACAAATGTTTTCCAGAAGCAACTGTCAGAGGCAATTTTGGGGAAAAAAATGATTTTTGAAAACTGATTAATGGTAATGGAAGAGCAAAATGCTCATCAACAAGTGACTATCCTAAGTCTGAAGGAGGTGTCAGCAGGCCCAGATGGGAGACCAAATGCTCCCTGAAGTTCCTCAGAGGCCACATATTCATGCCTTTTTCATTGATCCCAGAGCTGAATTTGAATACTAGAAATACTCCAGATGTCAAGAAAAGAAGGCAGTAGTACCATATTTGTTGGCCTTTCCTGATGGGGGACAGTCTGCGATGGCTGAGAATTTTGGGTATAATGGTCCTCAAGCTATTAGTGAGAGCTCCAGGGCTAGGGAAGGCTCCAATAAAGGAGAATATTTTAGCATAGGGTTAAAACGAGAGGTCTTTGGCAGGGGTGGAATTCAAAAAATTTTAGCAACTGGTTCTCTGCCCAGTTGCTGGGTAGGTGTGGCCTATTCAGCCTCCTCCACCATGGCAGTGGGGATGTTTTCACCCTCCCCAGGCTCTGGAGGCTTCCTCAAGCCTCGGGGAGGGTGAAAATGGCATCCCCCAGGCTGTGGAGTCCTCCGGAGGCCAGAAATGGGCCCATTTCTGGACTTCCGGAACTTCCAGGAGACCCATTTTTTGCCTTTCCAGAACCTCCGTGTGGGCCCTACACTTACCTGCATCCAAAATGGTCCGTGTGGAGACTCCTGGGAGGGGGGGCAGTTCTTGCAACTACCAATTTGGTGAACTGTTGATGTAAAATTAGCATCCAGTTCACACGAACTGGTCTGAACCGGCTAAATCCTACTCCTGGTCCTTGGTGTTCTCTGAGCTTGGTTGTTTTCTTGCAGGCCTTTCATTACCCAAGCTAGGTAACATCATTAGTGTAGTGGAAAAGGCTGTTGTTTTCTCCTTATGATCCCAGCCAGCTGCTTCTCCCTCTTTAAGCTTCCTCACTCCATCCTTAACAGAACCTGGTCCTTGCCGTAATGAGAGGAAGAGTTGCTGTCTCCCTTCGCTCTGCTCTTTGGGCATTTGCTCTGAGCCAACATTTTACTATATTGCCACCTCCATCAATGTCATCCTACTGGGGCAGCCAAGACAATTTTCTTCCAAGTTGGCTTCACAACATTCATTGTGTCATCACAGAACTCCATAAGTTTTGAGGACAGGCTATTGGAGACACTTCTCATTCACTCAGTGTAAGTCTTGGCTGGTTTACCATCCGGACAAGAAATCTACCTAGTAGATTTCACAGGCAACCTTATCAGCCAAGCCAATCTTTCTAATCAGTTTCACTACCTCTGAAAATAAAACTACCCAGCTTGATTTTCTCTGATTATATCAGTGGTTCACACACAAGCCTTGCTTCACTCTGCCGCCCAGCCTCTACGATCAAGCAAGCCACTACATGTTCCCCCACAAACATATACCAGTCCTGCACTCAACCTGTTGGAAAAGACGCTTGACTTTAATGGGTGGGGCAGGGAAAGGTGATCTTTCCCACCCTCTTTCCAATCAGTTTGGAGGGAGCACTGATTGGTCCAACCTCTACTTCATCTATCAATGTCAAGGAGGGATTACATGTCCGAAATGCTTTAGAAAGGAAGTTGAAACAGTGCCACATGCAAGTATCCTCTGCTTTGTACCTGCTAGTAAAGAAGTGAGTACTGTATGTACGTGGGTGGGCTTCAAAAATTTCAGCAACAAGTTCTCTGCCCAGTTGCTGGGTGGGCGTGGCCATGCTGGGTGTAGACTAATCAGCCTCCGGAACCCCGGCAGGGGCGTTTTCACCTTCCCCAGGCTCCGGAGGCTTTCCTAGAGCCTATGGGAGGGCGAAAACTGCCTCCCCAGCCTCCAGAGTTCTTCCGGAGGCCAGAAACGGGCCTATTTCTCCCCTTCTGGAACTTCCAGGAGTCCTGTTTTCCTCCCTCCCCGAGCCTTCGCATGGGCCCTGCACTTACCTCGCATCCAAAACGGGCCGCGTGGAGACTCCTGAGAGGGGAGGGTGGGAGGGGCCAATCAGGGGTGGGATTTGGAGGTTCTCTGAACCGGCCATAACGTTAGCTTCGGGTTCTCCCGAACCCGGGCAAACCCGTAGCAGCCCACCCCTGAGTATGTATAATTTTTATAATCCATGGCCTGGAGATGAGGCACAGAGACTAAAATTGGAGTTACCAGATGATTTCACTGGTATTATAAAATTAAATTATAATAAAAAATTATAATAAAAGACACACACACCTCTCTCTCTTTCAGCTACATATCAGAAGATCACACCTTTATCGAAGTCTAAAGAACCCAACAACTACTCTGTTACTCTGTACATTGGTGAGCAGGCTCCAACCACTCCTCCCCGGCCGCGCTGCCACTCCTTCATAGCCACTCCGGTTGGAGCCCGAGAAATGGTAGGTGAGCAAAACCAAGGTGCTTCACCTAGCCAGAAGAACAAATCCGTCTTCAGGAAATTCTTTGGGAAGAAAGATTGAATTTTCAAGAAATGGGGACTGTGGTACTGAACGCTGGCAGAAAAATGTCCTTTGCTGGATGGGTTGAGGGTCCTGACTGGTCCAAGAGGTTCTGCTACTCTGCACCAGTCCTTGTCATCAAGGATTTCTTTCCCAAGAGGGCAGAAATCGAAGAAGAGGGGATGGGCTTTGCTCAGTGAAATACTCAGCTCTCTATTCACCCCAAAAGAAATCAGCTGACGGAGTGGAGGGACAGGCAGCGAAACAACAAGTACCTTCATTCATTTTGTGGCAGAATGCTATGTAATTTCAATTATTACGGGGTCTTTCTCTGCAATGGCAATATACCGCCTCTCTTTGACACAGATACAATCAGGTAGTACATTCCGAGACACAAATGTTATTAATACTATATTTGTATTCAGCTTGGGGATGGAGGAAGAAATTATGTTCCTTCAAGTCCTTCCTAACAAATCTGTGCATAATTCATGATGGGATCAAAAAGCAAAGCAGTTCTTAGATCCAATTATCCAAGCCATGGAATTTATCCAGGCTGAAGGCTGCCCAGCTTTTTCACCTGAACTGCTACTTTTTTGTGCCTTTAACCAGTCCAAAGACATTAGCCAGTAATCATTATGTGCTTGATGCAGAGAGAAGATTCATCTTTTCTTTTCTGTTTTTTATTGTTCTTCTTTATAAATTAAGCTGCTGTAAACACAGACACTCCAAAATAGGTCACAGCAAGATTTTTTTCTGATCAGTTGGCAACATTGAATGAGGCCCAAACAATACAACGGACGCCTGATCTTTTATAGGAAGGGGAAAAAAAACACAAAGCACTTACAACACCAATTTAGAATCGGCATATATATGAACTACTACACTGATGCTGATGAAAACCCCTGCAAGGTGGTTTCCCCCCCCCCCCCCAGATATTGAAGAGACCCATTTGCCTTTTACTGTTCAATGTGGAGTATGATGCCAAGAAGTTCCTTGTCACTTAGTTTTCCTTCCTTCAGCAACTTTTAAGGTTGGTTTAATAGCAAATTGCATCTCCTGGAGAAATATTAACACCGTATTAAAACACCAGTTAGTCTGTGTGCTTTCATTCAAAATGCATTAAGAGTTAACTGAGTTATGCTTTTAACAGCCAGGTTGCTACTGCACTTAAGATACCCAAACACAAGCTGCACTCCATTTAAAAGAATGAAAGTTATGGACAGACTCCCAGATGTATTTTGTAGTCCAAATGGCACTCTGTGCAATAACTTGAAATACAGTCCTTGCTAAAATCCAAGAGCAGGTAAAACACTCAGCATCTACTGGTTCTAAAATGTAAATTTGCTCAGATTACTGCAGAGATTTTCATTTGAAAATGAGAGCTCAGTGAAGACTTTTTTCACGCCTACTGATTCTTCTAAGGAAATGCCTTCTACTGTTGGCGGGGGTGGGTGGGGTGTTCAGACCAAACTAATCCCTCTAGGTTAATTCCTGGAATTAGTTGGCTTGGTTAAGTGTGCACAACAGAGTGTTAAAGCATGTCCTGCAAATTGGACCAATGGGCCTGCAAATCCAGATAACAGGGTTTCTATTTCTGTGGGTGGAAAAAGAATGCTGATTCAAGGAGAAAATCTGCTTATTACATCCCATGATCCAAACATGTGTATCTGCCTCCCCAAGACTGCACTTCAAATAATAGGGACTTGAATTGGGAATGAGAGATTCCATTTCTTTAACTCTCCCTTTTCTTTTGCACAATTCATTAGCACTATCTTTTATTTGTATCCTCTGTTTTGGCACAGACAAACGCATCATATGTTCAAATGAAACCAGTGAATACCAGACACCAAGAAAAATGGCCACAAATAACCATGCACTTATCGATACAGGTAGTCCTTCATTTACAACAGTTCATTTAGTGACTGTTCAAAGTTACAACGACACTGAAAAAAGTGACTTTTGACCGTTTTTCACACTTAAGACCATTGCAGCATCTCCATGGTCACGTGAACAAAATTCCGACGGTTGACAACTGGTTCATATTTATGATAGTTGCATTGTCCCTGCCGTCATGTGATCAACTTTTGCAACTTTCTGACAAAGTCAATAAGGAAGCACGACACACTTAAAAGCCATGTTTCCTATCTTAACAACTATCATGATTCACTTAAGAAATGTGATAAAGGTGGTAAAATGGAGCAAAATTTGCAGAACAAAGTCTCACTTAGCAACAGAAAATTTGGGCCCCATTGTGGTTGTTAGTCAAGGACTACCTGTATTTCAATTGTGAAACTCTGGTTCATTTAAAAAGCTAAAATGGCCCAGTCCCACAGCTTGTGTGTTAACAGGAATTAATAAACAAGAAATTGCAACCCCCAAATAGATCTCTGTTTCACAAGGACAGTTAATTGTGCTTGGTTATCCAGAACCTGCAAAGTTGTTAAGCCACACTTTTCACCTGTGGATTTTATTTTGTCACTAACCAAATAAAAACTATCATAATCACTTCTGAACATGGTCTAATCTAACTCTTGTGCTCATGCACTCCTTGCACTTTTGCCTTTTTACTAAAGAGTTTAAAAAAGTAAGCATCCCTATTGTTGGAAAAAAGAGCAGTCCCAAAGAAGATCTTGAATCCTAAGAATTCTGAGACCTCCACCTTTCACACTTCAAACAGAACAACTATCACAGAATTACAAGAGAACTGAAGTAACTGAGCTCAGAATTTACCACAGCTACGTATACACATACATACAGGGGTCGGATTCAGCCAGTTCGGACCGGATCAGATTTACATCTGGTTCGCTGAACTGGTTGTTGCAAGTATTGGTTGGCCCACCCCACCCCTCCCAGGAGTTTCCACATGGCCCATTTGTCATGCCCAGTAAGCGCAAAGCCCAAGCGGAGGCTCTGGGAGGGTGAAAAACAGGCCTCCCAGAAGTTCTGGAAGTCTGGAAATGGGCCTGTTTCCAGCCTCTGGAGGGCCTATGGAGCCCGGGGGAGATGGTTTTCGCCCACCCAGAGGCTCAAAGGAACCCTTGGAGCCTGGTGAGGGTGAAATCCCCCCCCCATGGTGCAGGAGGCCAAGTAGGCCATGCCCACAATGGCTACACCCACCCAGCAACCAGGCAGAGAACCGGTTGCTAACATTTTTCAATCCCACCCTTGTATACATACATCCATAGTAGATACTTAACTGGGTCACACCATGTACTAAATGGTTAGGTTAGACTCTGTTGGATGAACTCAACTATTGTGATTTGTTTACTAAACCCATGGCTAAACCAACTGATGAATTAATGCTGCCAATGAGTCCATTTTTTTAGAACAGCGAAACAAGCATGTCAAGCAAAGTAAATTGCTAAGATTGATGAATTAAGGCAGATAGAACAATATGTGAAGATTAAATATGAAAGCCTCAGATGAACAAGCCCTAAGCAACCATGTCAGCCTCGTTTACTTACGCTGGCAGTGACATCTTGTTCAGCTGCTCTCCCAAGATGAAAAGGCTGTGAAATGGTGTCGGAGGCATACTGCAAAGATACTAAAATTGGCCCTGGAAGTAGGATTCCTGCAGAACTGGATGCAGCTCAGTCTGGAAAGCTGGCATCTGAGCAGGTAGGGGATTACAATTTGGCCTTTCTGCCAAAAGATTATTTGAATTCTTCCTAGTATTAAATAAAGAAAAAAAAACTGCTCAGTCAGTAAATTCCTGGCTGCAAGCTGCTCTTTTGCCTGTAAAGAGGCAATACAGAAGTGTTACAGGTTCTTGTATGTACAAAACCATGATAGCAGTGCTAGGGTGGCTGGTAAAAAAAAATTCTGGTGCAGTCTGGATTTTTGATATATATAGCTCACTGCCATCTGCTTCCGTATGCAAATGAGGCTATACATTCTAGTACTTTGATATATACAACCCTATGCAGTCTCTACCTTATTCAAATTCGTACATTCTGCAGCTACCCAGAACACCAAAAAAAGGAAATAGATTGCCTATCCAATAATTTCCATGGAGACCCATGTAATTTTATCAAAAAGTACCTGACCACTCAACCCATTTCAATGCAACCAACACAAGATATGAAAAGGATAGCACTGCCATAGATCAAAAACATATCAGAAACAAATAGCAGACTATTACAACCCCATTTCATCACCATGGCGCACAAGGTTAAAGCCCACCAAAACCTCCCATCTTAAGGTTTAAATAAACCGAACACCCAATAGTCCAAGAAGAAAAAAATTACCTGCAGGGTAAGGACTGTAACAGTGACTGTGTGGTAAAGACAAGCAGAAAACTAACTAGCATATGCATGAATATCAACTAGAAATTAGAAGATACCATGGACATGCCTTAATCTCACAACACATGGACGGACACAACACAGCAGTTTCAACTGAGACATTGTGAGCATCCTAGACCAAACTAAATGCAAACATGCTAGGGAATTCCTGAAAGCTTGGCAAATCAGCCAACAATATAAAGATAAACCACATTTATACACCATTCAAAACAGACAATTAAAAAAAAACCTAAGAAGGAAACAAAAGACTAGAATACATCATTTCCAGCAACCAATACCTAGAGAAGCAGGGATTAACACCAGACAAACAATCAAGCAAAAAACAATACCTTAGTCAAGGTACTACCAAGGGGGGGGGGAATCATATCACCACCAATACTGGCAGAGCAAGCTACTGAATATAAAGAGAGCAAACCCCACACTCACTAGCACTGATGTTGTTATCTTTTTGAGTAACGAAATGTCTGTAAGTAAACAACCAAGCTCAGAGACCACCAAGGACTCCACAGTTTAACCCTGAGCCTACATATATTCTCTTCTATTGAGACTGCTTCCAAACCTGGCTTGCTCTTTTCTTTCTTTCTTTCTTTCTTTCTTTCTTTCTTTCTTTCTTCCTTTCTTTTCTTTCTTTCCTTCCTTCCTTCCTTCCTTCCTTTCTGAAATATCAAGAATCAAACTAGATTCTACCTGCAGATTATAAACCCCTCTTTGGATAGCTTTTCATATAAGTATCCTAAACTGGAATGAAAAAAACACATGTATGCTTGAATGTGTTAACACAGCCATTGCATGTCAGCGTTCCAAGTATCATGCAGAATTAAATCAGAGTCCAAGGCAAAACGATCCTTAAAGTTCTAATTTAATAAGTCAGACATCTTAGCACATCTGTGGAAATCCCAATTCTGAAAACTTCCTGGGATTCCACCCAGTTGAAAGTTCATGATCTTATCCCCACACACATAAATCCATCACATGGTCCAATCTTCTTCGGCCATGCTGGCATCTCCACCCAACTGGTTCCAGTCAGGTGCAGAGGTGTGGAGACAAAAGATGACCTTGGGCTTCTAGAAAAGAATGACAACAACACATTTCACAATTCTACTCCTTTCTATTCCCCCCTCCCAACTACTATACTAATAAAACAGCATAGTGAAATAATAGAAAGTGTGGCAAGCCAAAGATCCTAAAAGGAACATAACTACAGGCCTGACATTTCATTTATGGCTTTAGCTTTCAGAAACTGCTCTGAAGAAGGTAAGTGAAAGCAGACAAAGAGCAGCAATTCTTTTAAATTTTATTTTGTTCATTATTTCCCTCCTCCAAATCAAGTTTCTGGGGCACAATGAAAAAAATTCAAATGTAGATTTATGAGTTCAGCATTTCAAAACATACATTATGCTGTAGCTATACATGCCGGCATGACAAATTCCACAGGCATTTATTGTTATGTCTTTGAAAAAATGTTGCAGCTACATATTTACATGGACCATGACTTTGATTCTCAAAATTGTTCTGCTGGCTTAACTGGTTCTTCCAGGATTCTAAATTTCAAAAGAAAACACATCTACAGGTAATTCTTGACTTACAATCATTTGTTTAGTGACTGTCCTAAGTTACAACAAGGCTGAGAAATTGACTTAAAACTGATCCTTGCACTTATGACCGTAGCAGCATCTCTCTGGTCATGTGATTAAAATTCAGGAACTTTGTAACTGGTATTTATTTATGATGGTGATGTGATCATGCTTTTCAGGGTGCTTCCAACATGCTAAGTCAATGGGGAAACTGGATTTATTTAACAACAGTGGTGATACACTTAATGACCTTGACAAAATAATTTGTATAATCAGGCACACCTGTTTAACTACCAGACATTCCAATTATGGTTATAAATTGAGAACTACCTGCAAGCTTCATGTATAAAATCTTAGATTCAGTCCTAGCATCTATAATAAAACTATGATTACCAGCAAGGAAGAAACAAAACTTCTGATTCCAAGAAACTACAGCAAGGCACAAAAATTGCAGGATTCATCATTTTTGTGGAAGATTGTTGCTCCTTTTTTTTTTTGCCTTTCTTTTTATCTTGAGTACAAAGTTCATGTGAGAACTCTGGGTTATTACAGCATAGTAATCAAAGTGTCTGCTTAGTCTGGAAAATATTCTTCATTCAGTTCCTGGTTTTCAGACTCACACTGAAAAACTCCAAAAGGAAATGTTCAAGCAACTTCAAGATTGACAATTCTGATTCAGTGAACCGAAAATTTGATTCAGATCCTAAATAGTGGTTTTGTTATTTTTCTATAGTTTTACTTCTCCTTGTGCTTCCTAAAAATATTATAAGCTACACAGTACTTTAAATAAGGCCCACTTAGGGAAATAAAATAGGCTTCAACACAAACACCAAGTTTGCCACCATAGTGCTTGATTTTAGAAATAGAGGCAGTGCAAGGAGGCTTGCTTTCCCCACAGAGCATGTATAAATAGTCATGAGAAAAATCAGTTAGCTCTTTAAATTCTCCACAGCTCTATATTAGATTAACTTTAGTTTAGGGTAGTAGTTAAGGCACCAGGCTAGAACACAAGAGACTGAGTTCTAATCCTGTCTTGGACATGAAACCAGCCTAATGTTCTTGGGTCGGTCATTCCCTCTAAACCCCAAGAAGGCAATGACAAACTATTTATGAAATCTTGCCAAGAAAACTGCAGGGATTAGTCCAGGTAATTGTCAGGTGTCAACATTGGATCACACAAAATGTTATTAGCCATTAGAACTAGGAGATCAATGTTTTATCTGTCCAGTTAATAAAAAAGATTCTGAATAAACAGCAACCAACAATATATTGTATCATGTTATTGAACATCCTTTTCACTTGTTCATTTGTTGTAAAAAGTATATGAAGCTGTGAGACTAATTGGCTTTCCTAAGTTGAATCACTGTTATTTACAATCAATGAGGTGACAATCAGATGTACTGTATATTTGAGGGACCCTCACTTATTTAAAAAAATGTTAGTTGCCATCATTTGATTCTGTTCTTCATAACATTTCAGGAGGGAGCAAAGAAGCTCAGAGAAACAGCAGAGGATCTGCAAACTACTCTTGTGTTGTTGATGTTAGTTTTTATGAATCCATCATAAGAAATATACTGAAGAAGAGTGGCATGCAAGGAAGGCAAAAGGGAAGAAACTACAGCCTTTCAAAAAGCATATTGCTGTTTCTCGGGTTTGACAAGGACCACGTGGATGCAGAATGTTCTCTGGATTGATGAAGCTAAAGTGGAAGTTTCTGGCTTTCGTGAGGAATGTTCTGTTTGGAGAAAACAAAACTATAATCCAGCAAAACAACCTCATCCCAACTTTGTAACATGGCAGTGGGAGCAGTGCAATCATTTAGGGAGCATAAATTCTGCAATAGTTTGGAAAAATATCAGAGTTTTGACAGTTATCTGAAACTTAAATGAGTGTGGGTCAGGTAGCATGATTCAATACACACAAGTATTATATTTACAAGAAACTGGCTGAAGCAGAAGAATCTTTTGTTTTAAAATGGCTGGATCCATTCCAAGCCCTCCTTTTGATTCACATGAAATATTGTGGTAAGGTCTGAAGTTCCTCCAAAAATATCAATCCACTGAAGCAGTTTAGTAAAGATGATTGGACCAAATACCTCCAAGCTAATATTCAGGATTGATTAAAATGTATAGAAAACATTTGGTTGAAGTCCCTCTTGCTAAAGGATAACCCACTTGTTACAAATGTAAAGCTTCACATCCCTTTTCCATTAAAAACACTGGATGTTGGTTCATAAAGATATAGCACAACACCTATTTTGTGTGTTGTTTATTTTGCTAGCATCTACTTATTACCTGGATTTAGACAAAGCACAGATCAAATTTTACACATCTCTGTATACAAGAAGTACAGTGGTGAGATATAAAGTTCATGAACTTTTAAAGGGTGAACAAACTTTATCTCAATATGTGCAGGAGAAGACTTCTGATCCAATTCTCGGTAGCTCCAGATTCAGCAACCAAGGATACAAAAGATGCATAGGTCTACTTTTCCCACAGAGAATCTGTAGAGCTGCTGCCAAATGGAGCAATCAAACCGAAACTCCAAGCCTTTCAAGTTGTTTGATTACGGATAGGTATATTA
Organism: Thamnophis elegans; assembly: GCF_009769535.1. Taxonomy (NCBI): domain Eukaryota; kingdom Metazoa; phylum Chordata; class Lepidosauria; order Squamata; family Natricidae; genus Thamnophis; species Thamnophis elegans. The sequence continues at coordinate 77,576,327 of NC_045544.1, forward strand.
TCCTAAGTACCGTATTTTTCAGCATATAAGATGCACCTTTTCCCCTCAAAAAAGAGGCTGAAAATCTGGGTGCATCTTATACACTGAATACAGCATTTTTTGCCTCCTGAAACCCTGCCAAAATGGCTGTGCATTGCCTTTAGGAGGCTTCCAGAGTGCTCCTGGGGGGCTCGGGAGGGTAGAAATGAGAAATGGGACATTTTTTGCTCACTTTTCTCCCCCCCCCAGCCCCCAGGAGCACTCTACAAGCTCCCTAAAGACTATTCATGCCCTTTTTTGAAAAAAAAAAGGGGGGGGGGCTGTTTTTATGAGGTCTGCGGAGTGCAAAAGCTTTTTTTTTTAATTTGCCTCTTCAAAATCTTGGTGCGTCTTATACTCCGAAAAATACAGTAATCTCTCTTCTTTGCCAAAATGAGTTTGTGCTAGAATTCAGCCCTGGCATCTTTCAGTATCATCTGTGTGGACTGGAATATTTAATATAATCAAGAAATTATGCAAACTGCCTTTCCTTCCCCAGAATCTGTTTCCACATAGTGGGAATTAAGGAAAAAGTCTTCCAAAACATAAGGCATCTGGCCAGGCCTTGGACTTTGTTCATTCAATAGTATCATTCAAAGCTCTTGGCTCAAGTTCCTTTTTTGCCTGCCACTAGTGTTAAAAACTCATGTCCAAAAAATGTTTGCTCACTACAGCCACAATCAAATAGCACAATATATTTGCTGTAACATAGGTACATACATTCACAACCATCAATAGCCCTAAGCTATTCAGCAGGAAAAGAGTGAGACAGACAAAATAAGTGGGTGTAATCAACTATTGTGTGAAACTGATTGGTAGGCAGAAAATCTTTTGGTGGGCAAAAAAGGAAGAAGAACCAAGTTCTAACCTCCAGAATCAAATTCCTTTTAATCAGGAAGCCTGTAAAGTGTTATTTTCTGTTCCTAAAAACTGAGAGGTCAACGATCCCAAGTAAGCTCTTTTTACCCAGAAATAAACTACAAATCTAGAATACAGCAGGAGGGGAAGTTGGCCTCTTTGATCAGAGTTTGCTGCTAGCTTTCCTCTAATTTATTATCTTAGTCTGAGGCAGAAGCTGCCACAGAACATAGTGTTGACAGATCTTCTCCAGAATGATCATTTTTTGACCTGGCCCTTCAGGTTTTCCAATGGTGCCACATCATATTTGAACAGATCTACCTTGCTGGTTTTCCCATTTGCAATGTATGGCTGTGAAAGATGGACCATAAGAAAGGCTGACTGCCAAAGAATTGAGGTCTTGAACTATAGTGCTGGAAAAGACTCCTGTGAGTCCCTTGGACTGCAAGACGATCAAACCGGTCAATCCTAGAGGAGATCAACCCTGGCTGCTCTTTAGAAAGCCAGATCCTGAAGATGAAACTCAAATACTTTGGCTACCTAATGAGAAGGAAGGATTCACTGGAGAAGAGCCTATTGCCAGGAAAGATTGAGGGCAAAAGAAGAAGGGGATGATAGAGAATGAGGTGGCTGGATGAAGTCACTGAAGCAGTCATGTGAGCTTAAATGGACTCCAGAAGATGGTAGAGGACAGGAAGGCCTGGAGGAACGTTGTCCAGGAGGTCGCGATGGGTTGGACATGACTTTGCAATTAACAACTAACAACAACCTTGCTGCTAGCCATTCTTTTTTTTCTTTCCCTCTTTCCCAGCACGTCTCAAGAAAACTAAGTCTTAAATATGTCCAAAATATAATAATGTGAGGCTGGTCATTTGTAAATCATGGGAACACTCTAGCTTGACTTTTCCAAAGATCCATTTGTTTGTTTGTTTTAGCTATCTATAGTATTCTCATGACTCTTTTCCAACACCAATATTCAAAAAAATATTAATCTGCCTCTTTATACAACTTTTGCTTTAATAAAGTGGTGCAGGGAAAATCTGAGTTTAGTTTAGGGACAGCTTAGTGTTTCACCTAATGGTAGCATTTGGCATAAATAATGTATCTACCTGTTGCTGGATCCAGAGCACATTTTAATTCCCCTTGAGGTCAATTTTCCAAATACTGATTGGAGTTGAATACAGAAAAATCCCTTTAATTTATTGGCTAATTTATTATAAAGCTATAGAATAGAATAGAATAGAATAGAGCTGGAAGGGACCTTGGAGGTCTTATAGTCCAGCCCCCTTCTCAAGCAGGAGAACCTACACTATTTCACCATTTAAGTTAATGGCACAATGTTAATTTTTAAGCTGCCTGTTTGTTCGTTGTATTACAGATGGTGTGAGCATATTCAATACTGGTGCCCAAATGAGAAAACGTAAAAATCACTATCTTCTGCCACTCTTAAGGATTATTTACGCCAGAATAAATTTTTTTGAAGGGCAGCTAGAAGCAGCAAGCAATTGTGGGCCCTGTAGTCCAAAATACGTGCAGTGTCTTAAGTTGTTCGCTCCTGGTTTCAAATGCCCAGGAAGTTAAGAAGACGGGGCTGGATGGGAAGGCAACCTGCACGTGCTCAGGGAACTACACTCCCGCCCTCCCGTCAGTGTCCTGGCGCCGATTCCTGTCTCTGAAGATGGTTCGGGGAGCGCCAGTCTCCTGAGAGCACTAGGACCTGGTGATCGCCCTCAGCCGCTACAAATCTTTAGCAGGCAGCCGGGAGTCTTTTTTTGGGACCTGGAAGAGAGCGGCGAAGGGAAAGCGAGCAGCGAGGTTTTGAGCGGAGAAAACGCTGGGGCTCAGCGGTGGAGATCCGGGAGAGGAGGACCTGCAGCCACATGTAAGGAAGCGGACAACTCTGCTTCCGTCTTTCTTTCTTCGCGGGGAGGGAAGCGGATTCCTTTTAAATCCTTAGATCCTTCCGCCCCCCCGCCCCCCCACGGGCTCGATTCGGTGCTGACTGCAGGGATGGCGGGCACGTTTTCGCTGACCAGCAGCAGTTCTCATTTGCCCCGTAAAGAGGGCCAGTTCCAAGGTAGAGCTTAGTCCTGGGGCATTGCCTTCCTTGGCACACGTTCTTCCCTCTGGAAAGTCATCTGCCCCGAGAGGAGTGGCCTGCACGTGCTTCGGCACAAGCGCTTGGAGGCGGAGCCGCTTAGCAAAGGAGCCTGCAGTTGGTGCCCTCTGTCCCCGCTTGCACAGTTGGTGCGTCTGGGTTCCTTGTATTTGGGGAAATTTAGCTATGGTCTGTTTATATACAGGTGGTCCTCGATTTGCAACGGTTGTTTAGTGACTAATGTTACAAGAGTAGGCGGAAATGACTTACGACCGTTTTTCACACTTACGACCATTGCAACATTCCCCATGGTCAAAATGCAGATGTTTGGCAACGGGTTCATATTTATGACAGCTGCAGTGCTCTGTGGACATGTGATCATCTTTTGCAACCTTCTGACAAAGGGGAAGCCAGATTCACTTAATAACCGTGTTACTAATTGTAACAACTGCAGTGATTCACTTAACAGCTGTGGCAAGAAATGCTGTAAAATGGGGCAAAACTCACTTAACAAATGTCTCACTTAGCAACAGAAATACTGGGGTCAATTGAGGCCCTAAGTGAAGGAGTACCTGTATTGGAATTCGAAGCTGGTCTGTAAGGTAGTGTATTTGTTTGATGCAACCTAGGTTTAGGGATTAGCAGATAATGTGAAGGCAGCCTCTCAGTTATCTTAGATTTCCCAGCCTTTCCTGAGGTGAGGAAGGTGTGTCTGCGTGGCTGCTTTGGACCTTACTACTTGCTTATGGTCGAATCCTAGGTGTTATGTCTTGTTGGGTCTTCTAGTTTTGTTGTTAGTTGCAAAGTCGTGTCTGACCCATTGCGACCCCATGGACAACGTTCCTCCAGGCCTTCCTGTTCTCCACCATCACCCGATGGCCATTTAAGCTCACACCTACTGCTTCAGTGACTCCATCCAGCCACCTCATTCTCTGTCGTCCCCTTCTTCTTTTGCCCTCAATCTTTCCTGGCAATAGGCTCTTCTCCAGTGGGTCCTTCCTTCCCATGTCTTCTAGTTAATGGTAATAATAATAATGGCCAGGCTGAGTGAGGATGATGGGTGTTAAAATGCAAATAGCTTGTGGAAGAAACCAAGTTGGAAAGGCAAGGAGGATTTGTTCTTGACCTTTAGCAAATAAATAAATAAATTGCAAAATTTCCACTCCCATGCTTAGCTTTAGAAGGTATTCTCTGCTGCCATACAAAAAATTGTACACAGCACTCTGTATACCAGTTGATAGTGATGATTTTTTTCAACTTGTATGCTATCCAGTTCTCGGGAACAAGTTGACCTGTTGCTCTGGACAACACAGGATGCCAGCAAATGAGAGAATTATACTGCTAGGCGTAGCATGTTTCAGCCCATAACCATCTGTGGCGTAAGGTCCAAAGGAACTGTTGATAAGTTGGCCTGATCACACATTTTAATATTGATTAAAAAGTGGACCTTTGCATGTAAGTTTGGCTGTGGTTTTCTCCTGCCTGTGTTTTGAATGAATCTTTTTGCTGAGTCAAAACAAGATTAGAATGTGTTTGAATATCAGGTCAAGCAGGGACGGGAACCCTGGTTTGTGTTGTCCTTGGTGTTTACTACCCTGCTCAGAATATCTGACTCCAGTTTCTCAAGGTTACAGGCTTGTGAAGTACACAGCAAAGGCTCCTTTTCTTTCATTGCTTCCAGAGCAGCCCTCCTCCAAATTCAAACCGGTTTTGGATTGGAAGATCAATGGTGGTAAATATCCATCTAGAGGTGAGAGCATGTTGCATTTGTTGATTGGGGCAGGAAATTCAGAGCCTGGGAGAAGCTGCTTGTGATGCAAATAAGTATATATTTTGGAAAGTGTGAGTGTGGCAGAATGCTCTTTAGATCTCTTCACGTATCATATGTTGAAAGGCATCCTCTTCACCTTCATGCTGCTTTTCCTTTAAAAAAAAAACCTTAGACACTTCAACAACCACAACAAAGAATTTGCCACTATTAGCTCTTGAAAGGCTCCAGACTGCAAGGAAAGCGCAGAAGCTGGTTTTCTACATGACCTTGGAACAGTCTTTGATAATTTTCTCAGCCTCATCTTGCACTTGCTACAGCAGGCAACTGGATTGGGAGGTACATAAAGGAAATATCTTTGTTCAGCTCTGTTTGAAAAAATGTAGGGATTTGCTTTCTGCTGAAAAGTTCTATGAGTCCCCGTTTCCATTTTATTTTTGTTAGGAGACCTCCCTTAAGAAATTTGAGAAATTTATGAAAACTCAAAGTGGGGAGTGAAGGGGGACAGTAATCAGAACAATCTTTTGTGAAAGCGTGTCTGTTTTTACTTATGAAGTTTAAGTAGCCAGAATTCAAAATTACATAACTAATACCTCTCTTTTATTCATGATAACTATTAGATCTAACTTGAAAACTTTCTGATTTTTTTAATGCTAAGCATAATCAATAACAACCCTATTTTGTTATTGGGCTAGATTAATGAATATACACACATATAATATTTTAAGCCAGATGCGACAAAATGCCAGATGGGAGAAAATAAAAACAGGAGTGTTTGCTTCTGTTGTATTATTTGTTATTAATACTTCCCTTTTTATTTTATACTGCTTTTTTTTCTCCTGAAAGCCCAGCCTCTACCAAAAAAAACCGCTATAAAAATAAATATCGACAAAACAGGTTTCCATAGAACAAAACAAAAGGAGAAACGAGAACTACAATATTTTTAGAACAGAGTTGATTGTTCTAGCTGTGGGGCTTTTTTTGGTACAGTGATGATGGATGCCCATGTTAACCATCAATTTGATGATTTCATACAGAGTAGCAGACTTATTATATTATAAATGTATGTGGCAGTTCTTCAAAAGAAATCAGAATTCAGTTGTACAGGATGAGGGAGGCTTGCTTTGTTTAATAATGCTTGTAAAACGTCTGCTAATAATGGCTGATTGCAAATTGAATATGCGTCAGCTGCATGATGTAGCTGACAAAAATACAAAAGATATACAGCAATCTGTATTAACAAATATAGTTTCCAAATCATAGGATGGAACGGTAATAATTCCACTTTAGGTATTGGGTTCATAGCTGGGACTATATTTTAAGAAGGATTCAGACCAAGTGTCACTGAATCAAAGAAGAGTAACTCCTCTGAAAGGAGAATTGGGAATTGTCAGCCTTGAGAAGATTAAGGAGATATGTGATAGACCTCTTCAAATGAACAGGGGTGTCAAACCCATCATCATGGTGGTGTCACATGCCTTTTTCCCCTTTGCTAAACTGGGCGTGGACATGGCCAACACATAACACACCCGGTCCGTGGGCAGGGAATTTGACAGCCCTGGACTAAAAGATCTCCAAGGTCCCTTCCAACTCTTCTTTTCTATTCCATGCCATTCTTTATCTGGAAGGATGACACTCAGAAGATCAAGATCTATTTTCCACTATTCCAGAGCTAGGGCACTAAAATATGGTTTCTTATTAGAAAAAGACAAATGTTGATTTAATAAGGGAACTAACATAGTCCTTACTTTTAGGCTACTTTCCCCTTTACCAGATATATTCCAATGGACACCAGAAAACCATCTATTGGACATGCTTTAATTGGATTTCTGAAGCAAGTGGGGATTCCCCAGCTCAAACGGTCCCATTCAGTTCTATGATTTTGTGGAAGAAAGCGGGTTATAGGGAAGAAAACCTTTGGAACAAAGACTAGATGAGTGACTGATGCATGCAAGAGGGTTATTCTTTACTTCCCAATATATCCTTACTATTACCTGCAGCTGAAGCGCTGATGTGGTTGTCATAATAGAATACTGATGCCCCCCTCTACATGCCTTCCTCAGTAGGTCTTTTCCAACCTTATTTTAAAAAATAAACTGTTCTCAGATTACTGCAGCAAGCCATTCATTTTTAAGAGTGCCATTACAAGTAATTCTTGTAAACAACCATTTGTACAACCATTTGTTTAGTGATCATTTGAAATTACAACACACTGAAAAAAGTGAGCATTGCAGCATCCCCAGGGTCATGTGATCAAAATTCTTGTTTGGCAACTGACTCATCTTTATGATATGATAGTGGCAGTGTCCCAGGGTAATAGGATCATCTTTTGTGACCTGACAAAGTCAGTGGAGAAGCCAAAATCATTTAACAGCTGTGTTTACTAACTTGACAAAGCAGTGATTCACTTAACAATTGTGGCAAGAAAGGTCGTAAAATGGGACAAATCTCACTTAACAGCAGTCTCACTTAGCAATGGAAATTTTGGGCTCAGTTGTGGTTGTAAGTCGAGGACAGTGGTGGGAGGCAGGCGGTACGCCCCGGTACAGGCGTACCAGAGCCAGCCCGGAGCACTGGATACCATTCCAGTACAGTGATCCTTACCGTGTTTTAAAGCTGTTGGCGCTTCCATGCACACACATGGCGCATACGGCACCTGCATGATGTTCTGCTGAGCAGCTGGAGCGTCATGGAGGCTTGCAGAAGCGTCGTTTCCAGCTACAACGCATGCACGCGCCATACACGTACATGTGGGTGACGCCGGGGCTGTTCCAACCATATAGGTTGGAACGGAATCCAGAACCCACCACTGGTCGAGGACTACCTGTATTATCGACACCTGGTTATTCATGCAAGGTTATTTATTTCTGAAGGTGTGATGCCACTTTGTGAGGCTAAAACATCCTGAATTATCACCTGTGGCTGCCGTACTCTATGAGATTGTAAACGTCTGACCATAATGGGGTGTATATTTCCTGCATGTTGGCCAAAATTCCTAGCAATAAACTCTCTATGAGCTCTTCTTCTACTAACAGAATAATTCGAAGGCTCTTAGTTGAACAGGAATGTCCAGGGGGAACAATTGGGTTTATGGATGGAATTTATATTTTCATTCTTGTTCTCTTTCTTCTAATGTTTATTGTTAGATTCTTCTGGGTTTTTCCCTCCCAAATGTGAGGCTATAATGATAATATTTGACTTTTAGCAGCCCTGTAACATAACCCATTGTGTTTTTTCCTTGTCATTATATGGGAGAGCAGCAATTTCTCCTTGGAGTGATAGGAGGACCTCCTATCTCCAAAGGATGCTGCAAAGTTTTTGTATTGTTTCTTCTGAAGTTGTGGCTTAGCCATTCATGCCACTGCAAGCATAAGCTTGGATAGGCCCCGCCCTCAAATCTTACTAGATGTTTGTTTTTATGAGAGAATGACTTTCTCACATTGTGCTAAAGTGTTAAGGTGGAATGCCATATTTTAACACTATAATTTGATTTCTGGCATAACGATATTGTGGTGAGCTCTAGCCGTGCCACATTTAACTCTAGAGTACAGTAGCAAAAGTGCATGCATGATGTGTTGTAAGCAGAAGCAGTGAGAATGGATAGTGTGCTTAAATATTCTATGTCAGTTCCAGCAAATATGTAAGATTAGAACCTCAGCTCCCAAATTTCCAACACTGCTCAGCCTTTGAGAATTATAATTCCAGACTTCTGGAAAGCAGCATAGTAGAAAAGGGTGGATAGGCTAAGAATTTCCCATTGTTGCTGGGTTCATCAAGTATTGGAAATTATTTAATCCTATAAACCACTATATCTAATTCCTCAAGAGCCTCATGTGATTTCCTGATCTTCGCTTGGTCTAAGCATAGTTCCTTTCTCTATCCATACTTTGCCTGTATATTAATATGATCTGTTCCCCATAGTTAGTGTCAGAGCTCTAGTTTGTTCCTGCTGAAGAGTATCCTCTTTTATTTCCATTAATTAAAGTCAGAAAGCTCCTGGCTATAAATTAGCCAGATGTCTCAGATGTCAGCATAACTTAGTTCCATTAAATAATACCTTTGGAAGACTTATCAGCTGTCACTGCTGCCTGTAGATCCCAGTGAAACAAGTCATGATAATACTGGTTCAAAAGTTGAAATAACCTTTTTGTTGATTTCTGTAAACACAGCAGCATAGCACATTTTGTAATTGAGCAACTGTTGCATCCTAAGCAGTTAAGGTCATCCAGAGCAATGATGACGTTCTTTTTAAGGCCTGTTGAGTCTTGAGCCAGTTATGTAGATTACAAAGACCAGTAGCAGATCAGGTGTGGTTAGGGCCAGGTGAGCAAGTTTTGAAGGCTGATTGAGGTTTGCACTGGGACTTTCAGTGACACTTTGAAGGATGGGTCATCATTCTTTTGGACCTCAGGGACCACTAAATTCATAATTTTAAATCCTGCGGACCACTAATATGATCTACCTAATGACCGGCTGGGTGGGTGTGGCTAGGTGGTCATGTGATTGGGTGGGCATGGTCACTCACATCAAGGGGCGCCTCGCCTGCCCGCCTGGACTCCTTAAGGCCCCAACAGGAAGCAGTTGTTGGAGCTAAGCAGCCACCATTAGAAAGAGTTGGCAAAACAGCTGGCTCAGTTCAACTTGGATCTGACCAAGAAGGAGGCTCAGCAGAAGCACCTCACAGAGAACTATGAGCATAGGCTTTCCAAGCAGAGGGAAGACCTGCGGAAGTGCAAGGCCAGGTACCGGCACCTGGAAACTCAGCGGGCTGAGATGGCCAGCTAGTTCCAGGCCATGATGAAGTCTCACTGGAACAAAGCCCTCCGGCTCTTCGCCACCAGCGGCACTTCCATATAACCTTCACCCAAAGCACCGCACCAGGAGGTTTAAGAAGACCCCAAGTTGGAATTTCTGCCCCCCTCCAACCTGCACAAAAAGACCCAGAAGGAGGAGACACTCTGCAGCAACACAAACATTCATTGCATGTATCCGGCCCAGGGGCCATATAGTTTGAGGACCCCTGATTTAGTGCAATGTAAAAAAATGCAAATAATTTTTCTGTTTTATATAATTTTTATTAAACATTATTACCTTTAAAAAACAGAAAGAAAAATACAACAACATAAGAAAGACAAATCATACATAACAATATAAAGTAAATATACAGCCTTTTGTATCGGCATTCATTAGTTATACTTTTTTTTTAAGCGTAAAACATACAGATACAGTTTTAAACATACAACCCCCCCCCCCCCCCCCGCGGTGACAGTCATTCACAGCCCAACTTTTTCTTTCCTTCCTCATTGTTAGGTCTCTAAGCCACATCTTCTCATTGCAAAGTTCAGGGATCTATTACAATACCCATGTTAACTTTCCCCATTTTAAGTCCCTGCTGTTCTCCTTGTCACCCACATATACCATAGGTTCCAGCTAAGATAATGTTCCGTTTCTCCTTTGTCCCTCAGCCAACCCGTCATTCTGTCCATTTCTGCACATTCATAGATCTTTTTAATTATAGCATCTTCCGACAGTATGGTAGTGGATTTCCAAAATTGTGCATAAGTTATTCTTGCGACCTCAATTATATGTAGGCTCAAATGCCATATTGAACTGCTTATGTTTTCTGGTTTAATGCTTAGTAGAAGGTTCTCGGGTCTCCATTCCATGTTTGCCCCGGTAACCTCTTTTAACCATTTTTTAATCCTTTTCCAATATTTCGTGGCCCCAGTACAGGACCACCAAATATGGTAGAATGTGCCATCCTTTCTTCCACATTTCCAACACAACGGAGATAACCCAGGGAACATCTTGGCTAACCTTGTTGGGGGGAAGTGCCACCTATAAACCATCTTGTATATGTTTTCTTTGAATGCTGTAGATGTTGTAAGTTTAATGGTCTTACTCCATAGATCCCGCCATTTGCCCATTTCAATTTCATAGCCAAGGTTTCTCTCCCATGCTATTAGAAGGCTTTTGTCCATCTCTTCATTAGCATCTTGGCAGGTCAAAAATTGGTAAATCTTCGATAACATTTTCTTGTCTCCACCAAACAAGATCTTATCTAGCCCCTGAGGGTTTGGGTAGATCCCAAAACGTGCCTTATCACTTTTAAACCTGTTTCTAACCTGTAAATATTCCCACCATTCCAAATTCCTGCCCTGCTGCTCTAATTCCATCTTTGTTTTCATGTTGCCATCTTCTGCCATGATGTCTTTATATGTTATGTTTCTTGTCCAATTAAATACACTGGGATGCGTTAAGGCCTCTAATGGTGCCAACCAGCACGGAACCCTAAGATAGTATTTTTTCCTCATCTTTTCCCAGACCCCCATCAAAATCTTCCGAATATAATGTCCCATGAAGTACCTATGGGGGGTGTCTCTTTCTTGCCAGAGGGAGGCATGCCATCCCTGGGGGAGGTCATGTCCCTCTATAGCCAATAGGCGCCTTCTACTCAACATCACCCAATCTTTCACCCATGTCATGATTGCTGCGTTATAGTATGCTTCCCAGTTGGGTACTCCGAAGCCTCCCAATTCTCTACGTTTTTGCAATGTTTGGGCTTTGATTCGTGCTTTCTTGCCTTGCCATATAAACTGAGTCACTATTGTCTCCAAAGATTTAAAAAAAAATTTGTCCAATTTAGTTGGTGCTGTTTGAAACAGAAACAAAAATTTTGGTAATACATATGTCTTGACTGTCGCAATCCTGCCCATCAGAGACAGTTGTTTGCCACTCCAATTAGTCATATCTTTAGATACCTGTTGTAGCAATTTCATATAGTTATCTACCTTGATAGAGGAACATCTCTCCATGAGCCAAATTCCCAAAAATTGTACTTTGTGGGCCATGTTGATCCCTAACAGGCTTTGTACTTCCCTTTTCTGGTTCAGAGTCATATTCTTAATTAACAGTTTTGTCTTCTCTTTGTTTATACGTAGCCCCGCTATCCTACCGTACTCCTCTATTTTACGTAAAAGTTGTATCCCAGAAGCCATAGGATCCTCCAGGATAAAAACAAGGTCATCGGCGAAAGCCTGGACCTTAAATTCCTGAGCTTTAGCTCGTAACCCTTTAATTTGTGTGTCACTTCTCACTATTCTAAGAAGGGGTTCTAATGTGAGGATGAACAGTAGGGGGGATAGCGGGCATCCTTGTCTTGTGCCTTTACCAATCTCAATATCACCCGCCTCTTCTCCGTTTACCAATATTGTCGCGGTTTGTCGTACATAAATTGCCCGAATTGCATTTAAGAAGCTTTCTCCAAACTTCATATTTTCTAATTGTGACAACATAAAGTTCCAATTTACCCGATCAAAAGCCTTTTGTGCGTCAAGAAACATAAAGGCCACTTGTTTATCCGGCCCAGCTTCATAATATTCTAAGGCATCCAAAATAATTTTAACATTATCTTTCAAATGCCTTGACGGCAGGAAGCCATTCTGATCAGGGTGTATAAATTTGTTAAGGAAGAATTTAAGTCTATCTGCCAATATAGCTGCAAAGATTTTATAATCCACATTCAAAACTGAAATGGGCCTATAGTTTTTAATTTGGGTGTGGTCAGCTCCAGCTTTAGGCAAAAGGGTTATATAAGCCTCGGCCCATGATTTCGGTGCGATAGAATCCGTCAAGACAGCATTAAATATTACTATCATCTCTTGTCCTAAAATTTCCAAAAAAGATTTATAGATTTCAACAGGCAAACCATCCATGCCAGGAATTTTGTTGTTTTCCATTTTTTGACTGCCTTTTCTAATTCATCTATTGTTATCTTTTGGTTCAGTACCCCTTTTGCTTCATTTGAGATCTTGGGTAGATTTGCATTGTCTAAAAATTCCTTAATTTGGTCCTCAGAAACTTCTTCCCTACTATATAGTTGCTGAAAAAAACCTTGGATAATTTCCTGTTTCTCCCCCTTGGTTTCTACTAATTCCCCTTTACTATTCTGCAGTTGAGCTATACGTCTGCTCTCTCTTTCTTTTCGAAGTCTATAAGAGAGCCAACGACCCGGTTTGTTAGCATGCTCAAAAAAGTTTGCTTAATCCCCCTAAGTTTTCGAGCGACATCCTCCTGGTCTAAAAGAGAGATCCCGTGCTTAATTCTGGCCATTTCTTCTTTTTTCCTATCATCTAGTGGGTTCTGTTGCAAGGCTTTTTCTACCACCTCCAGTTTAGTTACCCATTTTGCCCTCTCTTATAATTTTTTCCTGTGTGTACCTATTGTATGTTTAATAGCTAGGCCTCTCATATAAGCCTTGGCCGTATCCCAAAGTATTTCTGGGGTTACTTCTTTCCTATTTTCTTTTAAAAAAAACCTCATTTCCCTTTTAAACATTTGCTGAAATTCTTGTTCTTTCACTATCTCTGTATTCATCATCCACCTTCTCTTCCTCCCCTGCCTTACTCCTTTCCACACCAATAAGAGTGGATTGTGATCGGCCCAGGTATTAACCTCAATTGCTGCTTCCTTAATCAAGTCCCCAATTTCTGGTGTCAACCAGGCCATGTCGATTCTAGAACAGGATTGGTGTCTATGTGAAAAGAAAGTAAATTGTTGTTTCTGTGGGTGGAGTTCACGCCATACATCCTTTAATTCATATTCCTCCCTCATGTCTTCAAAGGTTTTGGGGAGAACTCTCCTCCTTTCTCTTAATTTCCCCCCCTTTTGGATGTTTCCTGGGTTATAATCCATTGTCCTATCTGCCACCGCGTTATAATCACCCACCACACATATATGATCATAGCCTAACTCTGCAATTTTTAAATGCAACCTTCTAAAGAAAGTACTTTGGCTGTCATTCGGTGCGTATATGGCCACCAGCAAGATTTTATATCGACCAAATTTCAATTCGACCATTAAGATTCTACCCTCCCCATCCGTATACACCAATTTAGAATTGATATGGTCTTTAACATACAACACAATGCCCCTTTTCTTTTCATCTGCTAAACTTGTATACATTATACCCAGCCGGGGGTAATACAACACATTTTGCTGGTGGTTCGCTATATGTACTTCTTGCAAGCATGTCAAATCACAATTCTTTTTCCGTAGAAATTTTTCTGTGGACCACCAAAATTTTCTTGTGGACCACCAGTCACCAGTTGGTGACCGCTGCTTTGAAGAGTATACAGGTAGTCCTTGGCGAACAACACTTCATTTAGTGACCATTCAAAGTTACAACAACACTGAAAAAAGTGACATATGACCATTTTGGTTACTTATGACCGTTGCAGCATCCCCATGGTGATATGATCAAATTTTGGCTGCTTGGCATCTGGTTCATACTTAGGACAGTTGTAGTGTCCTGAGGCCACCTTTAGCGATCTTCTGACAAAGTGAACAGAGAAGTCAGATTCACTTAACAACCATGTTACTAACTTAACAGCTGCAGTGTTTCACTTAACAACTGTGGCAAGGTTGTAAAATGGGACAAAGTTCACTTAACAACTGTCTTATTTAGAAACAGAAATGTTGGGCTCAGTTGTAGTTGTGACTTGAGGACTACCTGGACTCAAGAAATTGTGGGTGGAATCAAGGTAACAACTAAAGTTCACCTCATGTAACTGGTTTCTACATTTTAATTAGTATATTAAGTGTAGGGTATATGATTATTTCAGTTATGGGTTTAATAATTACCTCTGTCACATTAAAAATGCAGTTCAGTCTGTTGGAAGAAATGTTCTTCTGGGTTCAGTTCCAAGTGGGGAAAAAGACACTGGAACATGGAGGCTGCTTGGAAAGATGGTTTAATGGTGGACAGGATCACCTGGCTTGAGCTCCTGAACAGAAAAGGGGGTGGGGGCATCACATGCTTCAAGATGTTGTATGAAGAAGAAAAAAAGGAGGGAACCAGGAAGGTCCCTGGTTTTATGCCCTCTCTGGCCTTTGCTCTTGAGCTTGTATTCTGATTGGTTGTCAGACTCCCATAGGGCCATGCAGGGGCAACTCCGTAGGCTGTGCTTTGAGTCCAAATTTGGTTGCCTTGCTGGCTGATGTAATTTTCCTGAGTGTCTTGTGGTGAGTTTCTGTGGAAGGCTAATCCTAACTTTGTTATCTAGAATAGACTGATTCAGGCTTTTAATGGCCCATTGACAAACGTGGAAGTGACTGAGTTTCTGCCTCTCTTGGGTTTTTACTTCTCTTTTTAGGGGAAATATTCTGCCTTTTTAATATTTCCTAAATATTTCATTTCTCTAGGAGAGAGATGGGTTTTAACTTCTAACAAGTCATAATAACTTTTGGGGGATTCTAAGGCTTCCAAAGGCAGAACTCTGATTTCATAGCATTGGCAAGAGGAAGAGCCACATCACTGCATCCACTACCCCCTGCTCCAACTGGGGTCATCTCAAAACATCTAGCTGGTCATATCCGTCTAGGCTGGTTGTTTCATGGAATCTCTCACCTAATCTGGTTCCTTTCCTGCTTGTACAATAACAGTCCTCATTCCATTTGCCTCGTTTCCAAAGGTCAATGAATTTAATGGCACTGTGCAAAACTGTACTTACTTGTAGCAGGGTGAAAAAAGGGACAAAAATTTTTCAGAGGCACAGAGCCATTTCTTTTCCATCTATATTGATATTTCATATATACCAGTGGCTTTATCTTAACAAACCACACATACAGGTGAAACTTGAAAAATTAGAATATCGTGCAAAAGTTCATTTATTTCAGTAATGCAACTTAAAAAATGAAACTAATATATGAGATAGACTCATTACATGCAAAGCAAGATAGTTCAAGCCGTGATTTGTCATAATTGTGATGATTATGGCTTACAGCTCATGAAAACCCCAAATCCACAATCTCAGAAGATTAGAATATTGTGAAAGGGTGCAATATTCTAGGCTCAAAGTGCCCCACTCCGCTAATTAAAGCATAACACCTGAGCCTTTAAATGGTCTCTCAGTCTGGTTCAGTAGGAATCACAATCATGGGAAAGACTGCTGACCTGACAGTTGTGCAGAAAACCATCACTGACACCCTCCATAAGGAGGGAAAGCCACAAAAGGTAATTGCAAAAGAAATTGGATGTTCCCAAAGTGCTGTATCAAAGCACATTAATAGAGAGTTATGTGGAAGGGGAAAGTATGGAAGAAAAAGGTACACAAGCAGCAGGGATGACCGCAGCCTGGAGAGGATTGTCAGGAAAGGGCCATTCAAAGGTGTTGGGGACTTTCACAAGGAGTGGACTGAGTCAGTGCATCAAGAGCCACCACACACAGACGGATCCTGGACATGGGCTTCAAATGTCGTATTCCTCTTGTCAAGCTGCTCCTGAACAACAAACGTCAGAAGCATCTTACCTGGGCTAAAGAAAAACAGACCTGGTCTGTTGCTCAGTGGTCCAAAGTCCTCTTTTCTGATGAGAGCAACTTTTGTATCTCATTTGGAAACCAAGGACCCAGAGTATGGAGGAAGAATGGAGAGGAACACACTGCAAGATGCTTCAAGTCCAGTGTGAAGTTTCCACAGTCTGCATTGATTTGGGGAGCCATGTCTGCAAAATGCTTCAAGTCCAGTGTAAAGTTTCCACAGTCTGCATTGATTTGGGGAGCTATGTCATCTGCTGGTGTTGGTCCACTGTGCTTCATTAAGTCCAGGGTCAACACAGCTGTTTACCAGGAGATTTTGGAGCACTTCATGCTTCCTTCTGCAGATGAGCTTTATGAGGATGCTGACTTCATTCTCCATAGTGAGGGGAAGGAGTATCCAGCATGGGTTGACTTTATCCTCTCGTTGATTGGACTGAGTCGTCAGAGCTCTTGGTATAAGCCTCTGGTCCACCAGGCTCCGCCCAGTTTATAGACTCAGTCCACTCAAATGGACGGTTGACCATCCTAGATCTCCAACAGGTCGAAGATATTCAAGAAAGAAAAGGAAGGAAAATTCCAGTGTCTCCCTCCTACAGCATCCCAGGCGAGCTGGCAACTCCCGGGACTGTAAGGATCGGCCAAAAGCCCCTCAGCGGGCGGCCCGCCGCCCAGGCTGCTGAGTGAGAAAAGCAACACTCAGACAGGAATTTGCCGGGTGAGCAGGAGACAGAGGGCAGAAGCCTCTGGCAGGCACGCCCGGCTGCAAGGACGCCAGCAGCGCCGGAGAGTTCCCCAAGAGCCGCGGATCGTGAGAAGGGACAGGCTAGGACGGCGCGGAGCCCCCCCGCCCCCTGGAAGGGAGCCTTGCAAACGCGGAGCGCCCGCCCCATTGGTACGTGACCCACCTCATTGGAGGGGGCTCACGGGCAAAGCAAGGACTCCAGCGGCATGGGAAGTGAAGAAAACGGCAGCAGCGCAGCTCTTCGGAGCACAAGCCGCCCAGCCAGAATATTCAAAAGGGGCGCCTTCATCTCCTGGCAAAGGCGCCATCTTGAAGCCATAAGGGACCATGTGTTCCAAGATGGCGGCGCCCAGAGGCAACAGGAGACTGGCAGGACACAGGTACTGGCAACAACAGCCGGCAGTCCCACCAGGTTAGTGACCACCCCTCAGGCGGCCCAGAGAAGGGGGGGGAGGAAAGGCAGAGACAAAAAGAAGCACCTCTCCCCCAGCGCAGAGCTGGAAACAGGCGGGGGGGGGGAGGAAAGGCAGAGACCAAAAAAAAAAAAAAAAAACACCTCCCCCCAGGGCAGAGCTGAAAGCAGGGGGGGGGGGAGTCACAAGCCTCCCAAGCCATCTAAATAAGAAAGGAGGAGGCATTAAAGACTGGAACAGATTTGCAAGAGGGCAAGTGGCCTCAAATCCATCCCATGCCAGGGAAAGAAAAGAAAGGCTCCTGGAGGCCCCACAGCAGGTGGGACTGCAGGGGAGACAACCATTTGCAGGCAAGAATCCCCTTTGACACCCCTAGTCCTTGGGGTCTCCCTCAGAGGTGGCAATCCCCCTCCCCCATGCTGCCTCCCTGAGATCAGCCTCTGCCACCCCCCCCCCAGACAGGCAAGGGCCCCCAGCCAGCAAGCACCACAGGGCCCCCCAATTTTCAGACATAATGATGAAGGGCTTCCAGCAATGCCTGACATTGCTGCAGCA
Source organism: Thamnophis elegans (assembly GCF_009769535.1). Taxonomy (NCBI): domain Eukaryota; kingdom Metazoa; phylum Chordata; class Lepidosauria; order Squamata; family Natricidae; genus Thamnophis; species Thamnophis elegans. Next base: position 77,594,097 of record NC_045544.1, read on the forward strand.
GCCTCAAATGCTGCCTCAGTGGCATCCTCTCCTAGGATACCTGAAGGGCTGGAAACCCAGGGGAAGGACAGCTTAGCTCCTCAGCCTTATCATGGGAGGAGAGTGAGCTGGATTGTGAGGAGGGGGAAGTCAGGGAGGATGACCTATCCAATGACATAGGCTTGCCCCCCCCCCCCAAGCTGACCTTCACCGGGTGGTTCCAGCCTTTGTTATATAAATCACTCCTTTTTAAGGGTTAAGCAGCCGCCAGGCTTGGGAACAGAGCAGCAGAGGCACCGCCTCAGCAGCAGGGGGTTTTCTGCAGAAACCAGGTTTGAGGAGCAGGCCATTGAGACCGACACAGTGCCAACTCCCAGGGCCTTTCTTGAATCGGTCAAGTGCCAAGGGGCCATTCCCATGCTCACATCCACAGACAAGGCCTTTTCAATGTGGATCAAGACATGGAGGGGGTGCTATCCCACCCACCAGGGGCGCCTTGGCTTTGGCTCTGCAACACCCCTGATTCTGCCAGGGGAACCTGAGCAGGCTCTGACGTGGGAAGACAGGAAGGCGGGCCTCACCCTCCGAAGAGGCATCAGGCAGCCGCCTGGGCGGTGAAGGCCGCCATCACCGCCTCATTGTTCAACAGGTCTCCTCTGCTCTGGCTGCAGGAGCTGCAACAACGCATCCCCATTACCGAGGTCAGAGCGCACCAGGACATCAATAAGCTGGGGGCGGTCATCCAATCTGTGGCAGATGCCTCATTGTCTGCAACCAGGCTTGCCTCCAGGGCAATTGTTCCACTGTTGCATCTCGCAGGCTGCTGTGGCTGAGACAGTGGCAGGCAGAGGTTCACCACAGGTGGCGCCTGGCATCCACTCCTTTCACAGGAGATGTCCCTTTTGGACCCGCTCTGGACCCCTATCTGGTCGAGAATAAGGACTAGAGGAAGGATCTCCCCACAGCCCCTAAGAGAGGACAGTTCAGGACGGTGCCTTACTCCAGACGGCCCTGTTCCTGGGGACAAGACTTCGGGTCCTCCTTTTGGGGTTAGGATCCCTTCAGGGGTTCAGGGGCGGGGTACTCAGGTGCCAGGCATTACGAGGAGGCTCTTCCGGCAGGCAGAGATGCCAAGATAGGCAGCAGAGGGGCAGGCAGCAGAAGCGGCCCTTCCGAGGGAGCGGAGGATGGGGCGGGGGGAATGCCCCTCCCACAAAAACTAAGGCCAGAACCGAGTCACCCCCCCCTAGGGGGGCAGTTGGCATACTTCACCGACTGCTGCGACCGTGCCTCATCAGATAAATAGGTTCAGAACACCATGAGGCACAGTCCGGTTCTGGAACTCCTGTCTAAACCCCTGGGGTTTTTCCAGAGCTGCCCGGTTTCAAATAACCCGGCACGGAGATTACTGATGCAGCTATACAACTCCTGCTGGACATGGAGCCATCCAGCCAGTGCCTCTAGACAGCAGGGCCAAGGGCATTACACCATCCCTTTCGGAATCCCCAAGACATCGGGGATGGAGGGCAATTCTGGATCTGAAGTGGCGGGACCGCTTCAATCGTTACAGGAGGTTCAAAATACATTCCCTCCACTCCATCTTGGAGGGAATCAGACAGGGAGACTTCCGCACTTTTATAGACCCCACAGAGGCCTATTTACACATTCCCATCACTAGGGATTACAGGAGGTTTCTCACGTTCAGCTACCTGGGGCAGCACTCCCATAACCAGGCCTTGCCCTTCGGCCGGTATCCCTCCCCGCAAGACTTCACCAAGGTAATGGCTGCCTTAGCAGCGAGCTGGAGGCAGATTCCAGTTAGGATTCTAGGCCACCTAGATGACCTCCTCATACAGTCATCCTTTGAAGGGGCATTAGGGGATCTAGATATCACCTTGCCATTCCTGAGGGAGCACGGGTTCTCGGGGAATCCGGTTAAAAGCCAATTCTACCCTTCCACTAGGCTCATTCACCTAGGGGCTCTGATAGACTCAGTGGCAGGTAAGATATTCCTGTCACCCAAAAGACAGTGCTCGCTAAGACGACTAGTCATCCAGGTAATCAAGGGAGACAGGGTGCCTTTAGCCACATGGTCTAGATGGTTAGGCACCAGGGTCTCAGCCTTTGGCATTATTCCTTGGGCCCGTCTCTACATCAGAGACCTACAAGGGTTCCCTTGCCATTCCAGCAAAGGCACAGGAGCTACTCCCAGGCCAGGGTTCTTCTCCCGGCAATAGTCCCACGCTCACTGATCGGGTGGACGTCCCCGGCGATAACCAAGGGCGAATTCTTCAGAACGCCAGACCGGGTGACGGTAGCCACAGGTGCCAACCTGTTCGGAGGGTGGGGGGCGCCCACCTACAAGACCAGATAGTGCAGGGACAGTGAACCAGACAGAACTGACTCACAATATCAACTGGTTGGAACGCAGGGCAGTTCGCTTGACCCTAGAAAAATTTCACCACTCTGTCAAGGACAGACACCTTCCAGCCCCCACAGACAATATTGCACCCAAGGCCCACTTCAGCAGACGGGGGGACCAAGTCGAAGGCCCTCATGAGGGAGGCCAAAAGGCCAGGTCAGTGGGCCGTATGGAATGTTCTCTCCTTAAGGGCGGAACATATAGCGGGGGGGGGGGACAACATCAGAGCCAATGGCTCAGCCGGGCAGAAGTGGACAACTCGGAGTGGAGATTGCACCCGGTGATCTTCAGAGAGGCGATGGACCACCTCAGCCACCCGGAAGTCGAGCTATTTGCCACCCCCCCCCCAACACCCAGCTCCCAAGGTTTACGCCAGGTACCAAAGCCTGGGGTCAGAAGGGGCAATAGCAGTTAGACTTATCTACCGCTTCATAGGGCTTTCAGCCCTCTCTGGGCGGTTTACAGAGTCAGCATGTCGCCCCCAACAACAATCCGGGTCCTCATTTTGCCCACCTTGGAAGGATGGAAGGTTCCTGGCCCCTGGCCTCGGGGACTGCTCTACGCTTACTCACCCTTGCCCCGGATTCCCAGGGTCATCCAAAAATTCTGTGGGAGGGGGCGGAGCTGGTACTGGTTGCCCCCTATTGGCCCAGGAGGCCATGGTTGGCAGACCTTCAGTCGCTATTGGGGGACAGAGTGCAGAGGATTCCTCAGGATAGGCTCTCCCTCAGGCAGGGGTCACTGGAACACCCGGAACCCCAATGGCTCCAATTGACCACTTGGTGGTTGAGCGGAGCATCCTGAAGGAGGAAAGACTTTCCATCAGGGGGATAGAGCCCTTAGTGCTCAGATTTCTTCAGGCAGGCCTGGACAAGGGGTTAGACCCTAACACGTTTAGGAGACAAGTCTCGGCCATTTCTCAGCGCTTCTATGTGGTAGAGCCCAGGCACTCAGTCAACAACCTTTAGCAAGGCAGTTTCTGAAGGGGGCATCCAACCTCACACCACTCAGGATACACAGGTGCCCCTCCTGGGTCTTGCATAAAGGGCTGGATGCTTTAAGGGGGCCCATTTGAACCATTGCGAACAATGTCTCTAAAGTTTTTAACCCTTAAGGTGGTGTTCCTAGTGGCCATCAAATCTGCCAGGCGGACATCACAGCTGCAGGGCCTGTCCATGGAGGACGACCTATGCATCTTTCACCAGGACAGAGAGGTGCCGCGGCTGGACCCTTCTTCATTCCTAAGGTGGGTTCATGTTTCCACAAATTACAGGACCTGGGCATGCCCAATTTCTGTCTGGACCCTGCTCACCCCCTAGAGAAGAAGTGGCACACCTTAGATAGAACCTGCCCAAAAAGAAAGTCCGAGGCCCGGTTGGTCTCCTACCATCTGTGGTCTCTGGGTAAAAAGGTGACTTCCACCACAATAGGCAGGTGGTGAGGACCTGCATTGCTACAGCCTACCAATCCCAGGGCATGCAGGCACCAAGCCCCATCACAGCACATTCCACACAAAGTGCAGCCACCTTGGCATCCTGGGCTACACAGGCCTCATTGGCGGAGACATGTAGGGCAGCCGCAGGGTCTTCTTCATCACCCTTCGTGAGGAACTACAAGCTGGACACCTTTGCCTCGGTGGAGGCTTTGTTTGAGCGCAGGGTACTACAGGCTGTCCACAGGGCAAGGGAGACATCTCACCAGGCTTACTTTGGCCAGGGGTCTTCAACTTATTACCCACCCTAGGGACGTTAGCTTTGGTACGTCCCATGCTGGATACTCCTCCCCCTCACTATGGAGAAAGGGCGTTGGTACTTACCTGATACGCCTCTTCTCATAGTGGGGGGGGGGGGAGTATCCAGACCCCCCCCCCTGTCATGGTAGGGTAACATTTACTAGGTTGTAGGTTGTAATAACATGACCAAAGTAGGATTCAATAAAAAGTAGAAACCTTAACAAGGTCTGGAGTGGATGGTTCAACGAGTCGGATAGAGTTCTTCGTCTACAAACTGGGCAGAGCCTGGTGGACCAGAGGCTTATACCAAGAGCTCTGATGACTCAGTCCAATCAACGAGAGGATAAAGTCAACCCATGCTGGATACTCCCCCCCCCACTATGAGAAGAGGCGTATCAGGTAAGTACCAACGCCCTTTTTCCAGCAGGACTTGGCACCTGTCCACATTGCCAAAAGCACCAAAACTTGGTTCAATGACCATGGGATTACTGTGCTTGATTGGCCAGCAAACTCGCCTGACCTGAATCCCATAGAGAATCTATGGGGCATTGCCAAGAGAAAGATGAGACTGAACAATGCAGAAGAGCTGAAGGTCGCTATTGAAGCATCCTGGTCTTCCATAACACCTCAGCAGTGCCACAAGCTGATCGCTTCCATGCCACACTGCATTGAGGCAGTAATTGTTGCAAAATGGGCCCAAACCAAGTACTGAGTACATATGCATAGTTATACTTTTCAGAGATCCGATATTGTTCTATGTACAATCCTTGTTTTATTGATTGCATGTAATATTCTAATTTTCTGAGATAGTGGATTTGGGGTTTTCATGAGCTGTAAGCCATAATCATCACAATTATGACAAATCACAGCTTGAACTATCTTGCTTTGCATGTAATGAGTCTTATATCATATATTAATTTCACCTTTTAAGTTGCATTACTGAAATAAATGAACTTTTGCACGATGTTCTAATTTTTTGAGTTTCACCTGTATACAGACAATTTCAAGTATAAGTTTTCTTTCTGTGCTGGAGAGTTTTCTATTTTGGGAGGATGGAAGAATAACTTTTCTGGGCTTTTTGGATTCTACCACCTTCATCGAGGTGTCCTTGGTATCTTCTGGTCTTTTTCTCCAAACAGTGGAGAAAAAGCCAACCAGTTCAACAGATCTCTCTGTCTGGTTCTGCTTGTTGAATCTTCCGATGTCCCTAGGACAACTCACCCTGCCACATTATCAAATCTTTCTTGAGAGCTGAAATAAAATGTCATAACTCGAATCAAGTATTTGAATAATTTAATGAAAAGAAATATTGACGTGATTTTTTTTCCAGATTTTATTCCCCACTTTTTAAAGAAAGAAAAGCCTTGACTATAAAACTCTTGCCAGTGAATTTGACCCTTTGAATCACCCAGTTTGCTATGTCAAATTTCCAGCAGTAGTTCCAGTGCTCTTTTTTTTAACCTTTTCCTTTTTAAGAAGAGATTGGACAACCATTTGTCTTAAATGGTTTCCTGTTTGACCAGGGGGTTGAACTAGAAGACCTCCAAGGTCCCTTCCAAATCTGTTATTCTGTTTTTAATTGAAAGCACAAAAGAATTTAGCAAAGACATTGGTATGCAGTTTGGAATTGACAAATGTGCAACAATGGCAACCAAAGCAGGCAAGATCATAGAAGATGATGGAATAGAACTTTGGAATGAAGAAATGATAAAGGCAGTAAAACCAGAAGAAGGCTACAAGTACTTGGGGATTTTAGAGGCCTCTGACTTAATGCATAATAAAGTCAAGGAATTTACATTGGAGCCCTTGGAGCAATACCTAAAGGGCTACCTTGCTAGTTGGAAATTTTAAATTTATCAGACTTGAACATTTTGATTCTACAAAATACACCCTACTTGGAACAGCTTATATCCTCCGATGTTACCTTAACAGTTCCTAGGTCCTTGGTTAGGACTCGAGCTGTTGAGCTACCAACCAGCTCCAAACGCTGTGAATCTCACCAAAGATTAACCACATAATAATAATAAAGAACTTTGATGTTGTGTGGCTATAGTTCCTTTGATCCCTAATCATGGACCATACTGGCTGACATTGGGAGAAATTAGAATCAAAGACATAGGGGTTTCTTTTTGCCCGTGGCTTTAGATAAGTGATCATTATAACATCCTAGTACAGCAGATGGTAAATCTCATCATCTTATTGTCCTCAAATATCAGGTTTAAAAAAAGGTAAGGCATGTTTCTGCAATTTGTCCTCCACCCTCCACTAAGCATTTTTAAAGGACCCATTAGAACATAATAGTGTTTGTACTTGTTTACAAGTAGAGTGTCATTGAGTTCAGAAGGTTTAATCTCAGGTAGGTACAATTAAGTTACAGCTTTTGTTTTACTGTAATTAACTCTCCTCCAAAAGTATTCATCTATGCTGGCAATTAAATATGTTAAGCAGAATATGCCTGGACTTATACATGATATATTCATGTGCAACAGACTTCATTCCAAAATGCATAGATTTGAGGACAAATAAAATATAAGTGAAGTAAAGGAATTTGATGATATCTCTCCAATAACTATTTACAGATGTTGTATTTATTATATTTTATTTTTAATTGGCCGCAAATGTCAGCATAATTTTATCTCATGCTTTAGCCAAAGGTTGTCTCTCCTTTTTAAATAACGGATTATTTAAACTCTATTATTATTATTTAAACTTGACCTCATATAGCTTATTATAGCTTATTATTATTTAAACTTTCTATGCAAATATGATTGTATTATAGGATCACATTTGAATTATTTTTCCCAATTCTCTCAAGATATTGTTGCTGCTTTTATAAACCACACTGCTAACTTTGGTAGAAGTTGGTCAAATAAAAGCAGGGAAATTGTAGCCAGTGGTTATCCAGCCAAATCCTGAAGAATCAACAGTACTCTTATTTTCTTTAGACACTGTCCACAGTAAGGGAAAATGGGGCAGGCCCCAAATGATACAGAAGATAATGACCAATGGGCAGGATGATGATTGTGACAAGATATTTACACTAATTAAAGAAGTCAGAATTCATTTGGAAGTCTGAGATATAACATTCAAAGAACATTCACTATGACAGTAAAACTATGTAACAGTAAATCTGAACCACCGGTTGCTCATAAATGTTCTCAAGGTTTGTCATTTAAGGCAGGCAAATTTAGTTTTCCAGAAAGAATTTTCATCAAGAAATAGAGTCCTAAACAGGATCTGAGCTGCTAATTGTCAGAATGGGCATTATTGGCAAGTGATTTTGCCAATGCATGTGATGTTCCAGACTTGACTTGAGCTTAAGCAATGCAAGGAGGATAGATCATTGATGCAACTGTCCAGACTGGGCTGTGGAACACGGCTTCTAAATGTCATCTTGCTCCTACTATACTATGAATGCTGTAGGTGACTTTTACCCATATTCTAAGCCTGTGATCCCTATCACTAGAATTGTGAATAATGCATATTTTGTTAAGACTATTGTAAGGATTATCATTTACATGCATCTACAAAAGATCCTGAATGCTAAAAGTCCTGTCCTGATGACGATACACAGGTCTGCAAAAAAAATTTTTTTCGAGAGCTGTTTTGGTTATTCCACATAATCTTTATGTTTTTTGGTGCGCTGAATCCAAAAATGACCTCCATTTTGTCATAGGACATCATGTTTCCTGACAATTTAGTTAACTATGTTAAATAAGGCAATACCTCAAAATAAATTGAAATAAGACTTATAAAATTAAAGTTTTATTACAATATTTTCATGAAAATCCTTTTCTGAACTGAAATGAGCTCACCTACACACACTAAACTTGATTCTTCTTCCTTGTGAGGCTCCTCTTGGTGCATTTACGCTTGTGAGTAGCATCTGGAATGTCTCTCTGAAGCATCCAACAGTAGTCTGCCATCATTGTAATGCTCCATTTTCCCTGGTATCTCCTTTCCATCTATTTAATGTCTTGGTGGAATCGTTCAGCTTGTTCCTCACTCACAACTCCCAAATTTTCTAGAAAGTAGTCAAGGTGGAACTGGAGGAAATGCACTTTCAAACTCATCAGGCAACCTAAAGCTTGAAATGCTTTCAGAATTCTTCCGACAATCTTTTTATAGTGAGGATCTTTGTTATTGCCTAAAAATTTCTGTACGACTTCTTTAAGTGCAATCCACCCTTCTTTTTGAGGATCCGTCATGGTATTGACAAACTCTTGATCAACTATAAGCCTTCTAATGTCTGGTCCGACGAACACACCTTCCTTCAATTTTGCCTCCGACATGCATGGAAACTTGGTGACCAAGTATTTGAAGCCTTCTCCATCTCTTGGAAGTGATTTTACGAATTGCTTCATCAATCCCAATTTTATGTGGAGAGGTGGTAGAAGAACTTTATGGGAAGGTACCAAAGTTTCTTGGAGGACAATATTTTCACCGACTATTAGCACCCTCGGCTGCCAACTCTTCTTGGTCCAGTGATTTTGTCGGTCTCGACTGTCCCATAGACACAGAAAACAAGGGTATTTGGTATACCCAGCTTGTTGCCCGAGCAGCATGCACAAGACCTTCAAGTCCCCACACACTTGCCAACCATGGTCTTCATATTTAAGTTCAACCAATTCCAAGTTCTCATAGGTTTCCTTCAAGTGTACGAAATGACCTACAGGTATGGAAGCGTAAAAACCGTTGTGGAGTAAAACTGTTTTGAGACTTCTTTTTGAAGAATCTATAAAAAGACGCCATTGCTCTGAATCATATTGGATTTTAAATTGACCCATCAGACCTTCAACATTGATGCAATAAACCAACTTGTCTTCCTGGGCGAAGTAAGGAACAAACTCCTTTTCACGATGTCTGAACCATGAAGATGACACTCCTGGCAACAATAAATTCCTGCTTTTCAGCCTTGATCTGAGTAACTCAGCGGCATCTTTGGGAAGATTCAAGTTTCTTACTAAATCATTCATCTCCTCCTGAGAAAACAATTTTGGTATTGTATCATCTTCAAAGTCAGAACTTGATTCGTCATCTGGTTCAAGTATGACTTCACCTTCATCGGAGCTAGGTATCTCTTCCAAGGTAGCGGGGGGCTTGGGTACTGGTATATCTGTGCCATAGGGGATGGGACGAATTGCTGAGTGAAGATTGGGGTATGAAATGGAATGCTTCCATTTGGAATTAAACCTTTTCACATCGCATGAACAAAAGTAACAGTCATCACTATGGTTCTTTTGCCATAGGAATCCCATAACGGAAAGATTTTTTCTTACCCTCAACCAGTTTTGGAGGTCCTCAACACACCGTTTGCACACTTTATGAGGCGCCCAAACTTTATTTTGATCTCCAATTTTTAGTCCAAAGTATGCAAAGTATACTTTTTTCACAAAGTCTGTAATATTCTGCTGTTGCTTCAACACTGTATATTCACCACAGATGAAACAGAAACTGCCTGGCGAATTAATACACTTTCATGAAGCCATAACATAATGGTTGAAGAATGACAAGCTAACATGAATTGCGATGAAAAAGTGTGAACAGCCTAGATTAGAACCAAGAACCTGATGATGATTCGTGCACAAGTGTGGCATACAGGAGAGAGCAGCTCTGTGTCTGCACACGAGACGTCACAGTGCTGACCATGCTCCCTGCACTGACCGGAGATGCTGCTATCTGCCTTGTGTCTCCCTCCCATTGGATTCTTCAGGAAAGATTAACCCTTTCTACCATTAGAAGCACAGACTTAAAACTTGCTTAGCTTATGTATATATTGCTGACCATCAGATTTACAGTACTATATTTTTTTTACATAACTCGGACAAACTCTTTAAGGTTTTTTTGGCATTTTATATCTTAAATGCACATGTGAATTAATTAACAGTAATTTGACTTTAAATTTGGTTAAAAACTCATAATATAAAAAAATACCAAAAATTAAAAAAATGATAAATTTGAAGACAATTTTGCATGTTGTGGCAAATCATGACGACAAGGAGTTTTTTCAATATTTTATTTGTTTTCAGCATGCCAAAATACATGGAAATTAGATGAAAATAATCAAACAGCTTTTTAGTCACAGACCTGTGTAATGATCAAGATGAAATTTGCTAACCAAGATAAAGACACAAACTTTCCTTCAACAACTTTTCCAAGATGTTCTGTGCATTGATTAAATATCATTTCCCCAGTCATCAACAGAGACCCCAGTTTTATCTGTGTATGTTTTCAGTCTTTCAGTAACATAGTGATCACAGACTTTTATCTTTGGGAAAGTGGGTCAGAGATCTCTGAAGCCCAACTTTGGGCTAAGATTCAGATTGCAAAACCTCCTGTTTAGAGTGTGGAATCTTTGGGGCACCAGGAAAGAGCTTGTTGGCTTTACTTTCCTACACAAGATAACACAATGTAGCCTGCTGTCAAGGGGAAATGGAAGAATGTGCCTTTTTCATTGCTGCAGTTAATTCAGGTGTAGATAGAAGAATTCTAGGATCTCTACCAGTCTGGCAAGCCAGTCAACGGAAAGGTGACATGGCTGAAGTTTTCAGATGACTTCTAATAATTAGATGGTCTTTCTTTTGTTAGGGCTCTGGTTCTCCCTGCTGCCCACACCATCATCATTCTTTCCCTATCAGACTCCTGCCCAGTTCATTCATCTGAACTTTGGCTGTTCTGAATTACTTTCTAAGATGTAAGCAGTAAACACACCCTGAATACTATAAGATTTAACTCTAGAGACATCAGCAGTACAAAATATTTCTGCCTCCCACCCCCATATTTTGAACTTTGTGGCTTAGCTATATGAGGTCAAGAAAAGTACTTCAATTCAGCATCACTGAACTGCCCTGTGCTGAGTCCAGGATTTTGCTTTTCTTTTTGGTAGCTTGATCTGTGAAATTTTACTCTTCAGAGCCCCTTTTGGAAATACTGTGCATTGTAAAGATAGTAACTTTTATATCAGATTGCCCTTTAATAGACTACAGTGAAACCAAATGGAATTTCTGGGTGAAAAGTATGTTTTTCTCCCATCGTTGCTATATTGGGCACCAGTTTGCAACTAGTTCCTGAAAGAGCCAATCAAGTACAGACCACAGCATATGATAAGGAAGTGATAAAAATGGTCCCAACTCCAGTTGATTCCCAAGTAAAGTTATATATAGCAGACAAGGTACATTTCTGCCAAGTAGTCATTAGTCCAATCTGTTGCATTTCTATACTTACAGGAACTATATAGCCCGGGCAGGAGCATCTTTCCTTATGCCAGGCTGTGTGGAGACTTCCAGCACTTAACATGGGAACTGGTCATACCACAATCCAAGCCATGTACTTGTGGGTCATAGTTGCTTTCACTGACAAAGAGGACTTATCAAGCCATAGGAAATAAGTCATTTATTTCACAAAACAACACAGGCTAGAGAAGGTTGCCATTTTGTGTGGGCTTATCATTACTGCTTTTCTTCTATTTTGTTTGTTTGCTTTGCATTTTAAACCATAAATGCTTTGTTTACATGGGAGATTTGCATTTCTGTCTCTCTCAAATATTTTGATGGACTTACGTAGGAATATAGAAAAAAATATACCAGACTAAATTCAAAGATATGCCTTAAAGCAGTTTTTTCCCCAATCTAGTCCCAAAATATGATATTGCAGTTTCCAAAATCTGAAAAGCATCAGGCTGGAAATAACTGCTAAATATTAATCTGTTGCATTGTAAATTATGATTATAGAAGTTCTGTGAATATCCCATTAGCCTGTTTACTAAAATGGTGCATTTCAATATCTCTGAATAAAGGAGGGGCCTAGAGTATAGCCTGTGTAAATTGCTTCATTGTTTTTTTAATCTAGATACTAGACCAAGGGTTACAGTACAGTAATCCTTTTGAGAGAAAGATAATAGAATTGGAAAAGTAGTAATGTATTGTTTTACAACTTCTTGTATACAACTTTTACCTTGTTTGCTTTTCTCTATGAAATTAATGCTTTGTCCTTGGCAGTTTTAATGTTGTTAGCTTTGGAATTTTTCAATTCCATCAACAGGATATTTTCAGTCTTTGTTTCTCCCTCCCTCCCTCCCTCCCTCCCTCCCTCTCTCTTCCTTTGCTGCTTTCCTCTCCATAGGATGAACTATTTTCTTGCATGTATCAGTGAACTCAGTCAGATTGATGGCAACAGCATAAAGGTCTTTCATTAGTTATGCAGTGTGTTTGCTTGACTATTACAAGTTGGAAAAACTACTGCTGACTGACTCTATATTAGAAAACCATCCTCTTTTAGTAGATGTTATTTTGCTATAACATCATGGGAAAAGCCATAAAAATGGATATTGGAACAGCATATATTTGATCAATAGTGTTATGCAATCTTGTTCTAATATTATTTAACATCTACATGAAACCGCTGGGCGAGATCATTTGGAGGCACGGGATAAAATACCACCAATACGCGGACGACACTCAGTTGTATCTGTCTGCCCCGTGCCAACTCAATGAAGCGGTGGACGTGATGAACCGGGGTCTTGAGGCCGTTAAGAACTGGATGAGAGCTAACAAACTGGTACTCAACCTGGACAAGACCGAGTGGCTGTTGTGTTTCCCTCCCAATAATTTGGCCAGTGTTCCATCGCTCAGGCTGGGGGGTCAAATTTTACACCCCTCAGATAGGGTTCGCAACTTGGGAGTCCTCCTGGACCCACAGCTGACTCTTGACCATCATTTGTCGGCTGTGACCAGGGGGGCGTTTGCCCAGGTTCGCCTGGTGCGCCAGTTGCGACCCTACCTGAACCGGGAGGCCCTCACAACAGTCACTCGAGCCCTTGTGATCTCTAGGCTGGAATACTGCAATGTGCTCTACATGGGGCTGCCCTTGAAGAGCATCCGGCAACTTCAGCTAGTCCAGAATGCGGCCGCGCGAGTGATTGTGGGCGCACCGCGGTTCGCCCACATAACACCTATCCTCCACGAGCTGCGCTGGCTACCTGTTGATCTCCGGGTGCGCTTCAAGGTGCTACTTACCATCCATAAATCTCTCCATGGTAGTGGATCTGAGTACTTGAGAGACCGCCTCCTGCCGATTACCTCCCTTCGACCGATTAGATCGCACAAATTAGGCCTCCTCCGAGTTCCATCCGCCAGTCAGTGCCGACTGGCGACTACGCAGAGGAGAGCCTTCTCAGTAGCAGCTCCGACCCTGTGGAACGATCTCCCCGTGGAGATTCGCACCCTCACCACCGTCCAGACCTTCCGCACAGCCCTTAAGAACTGGCTATCCCGTCAGGCCTGGGGATAAGATTCTAATCCGCCCCACCCGAATGCTGAATGAAAGTTGTGTTTTATTGTTTTATTTTTTATTTACGCACTGTCTTATGTTTTATCTTGCAACCCCTTCCCATGAACTGTAAGCTGCCCTGAGTCCCCTCAGGGAAAAGGGCGGCCTATAAATAACAAATAAATTCTAAAATTCTAAAAAAATTATATAAATATCAATGCACATGTCATGGATGGAAGCATTATAATATCAGATTGGTTTCTGGATTATTTTAATGACAACCAGTTGGAACACGATCTTGGTCAGCATAATAGTAATGCACAAACATTCTTTATAGTGTGTGTCAGACTGCTGATTTTTGGCTCCCGGTGCTATTATACAACGAGCTGTTTTGATGCAACAGGTGTTGAATCCACGTGGATGTTCTGCATCCTATCTGGAGATAATTTCAGTGGCAAAGAGGCTGTTATTCAATAACTACTTGCCAATGATATGTGGCAGTAAGTAGAGTCATTAAGCAGAAGGAAAACTCAAGAGTATAGGTTAATGAGGAAATAAGAGGAAAGAGCTGAGAAAGGAGAGTGTGTGTGAAAATCATTGGTTATTGTTTTCTCAATGCTCAACAATGTCAGTCAAACATTTTGCAGCTGCATTTGCACAGCATGGGAAGGTTGGTTAGCTTTTATTTGGGTTAAGTTCTTTTGTGTTGTACGTCAAATTCATATGCTTAGTAGGGCAATGTCTTGCATGCATCCCACACAATGGTGAATTCAGGAATCAGAGCAAACATAGCCACTGAGTTGTAGTACAGGAAAAAGATTAAATCATATGCTGAGCAGTTAGTTTTTTTTAATATTAGTGTTTCAACCTAAACTTTTCTTATTTTCCTGCATTAATTTGGTACAAAGTAGAAAAATCAATGGAAGCCTATTAACCCCTCCCCTTCCTGAGAGAAGGTTGCACCTCAGAAAACCACTAATAAAGGGCCATTGCAGCTGTTTTTAACCCCTGGCTGTCTCTCTCCAGCTTATGACATTCCCGCATTGGCAGCTGCCTCATTCTGCCTAATGAGTCAACCTGGTCGTGACCCATCAAAAGCGCGGAGGACAAAATCGCGCTCGACGAAAGCGCGCATGTGACGTCATCACAGCGCGACGAAAAAAATTAAAAATTGAAATAAAATTAAAATTAAAGCAAGCCGATTCACATAAAGGTAAGGGTTAGGTTTAGGGTTAGGGTTAGGTTAAGGGTTAGGGTTAGGTTTAGAGCGTTAGCGTTAGGTTTAGCGTTAGGTTAAGGGTTAGCGCTAGGTTTAGCGTTACGTTAACGGTTAGGTTTAGGGTTAGATTTAGGGTTAGGTTAAGGGTTAGGTTTAGGGTTAGGTTTGGGGGGGTTAGGGTAAGGTTTTAGCTTTATTTTTACATTTTTCAATCACAGCGCGATGTTTTCGTCGCGCTGTGATGACGTCAAATGCGCGCTTTCGTCGAGCGCGATTTTGTCCTCCGCGATTTTGTGGTTGAACCAACCTGGTGGGTTTCCACACTTAAAGCTCTTATTAAAAAATCTGGCTTAGAGTCAAACAACTGTACGCAATGAGTAAAGATTTGAAAAAGGAAGCTGGTAGCTCAACATGAGTGTCCCTTTACTGTCCTAAGAAAATAGCAAAGTAAGTCACTTCTTGGTGCTGAGGCTGACTGTTTACTTGTCCTAAATTAAGAGGTTAGGGGTACCAAACTGAGTCTTGGTATTTAGAATTTTGGGCCCTTAAAGCTATTGGTTTCCTAATAACAATACCACCAGCAAGGAGCTGTTTTAAAATCCAATATGAGTTAGTTACTTATGTCTGTTCTGTACTCACACACAGCTCATGTAGAGAATCTTGCAATGCAATTGTATGGAATGTGCACAGCTAAGAATCTTCCCCAAAGCTGGGTTGAAGCCAGAGTTACAGACAGTACAAGTTTGTTTCTGCTTATTGAGGCAGAAGGGCAATGCTATTAATTCCGGGACAATTAATAGTTCCCCCAAATAGCCACATTGCTGGGTGGAAAATATCACCACCTCAAACTGGTGGCAGATGGCCAAATGGTGGGCATATATTTGCATGCCATCACGAGTTGGGCATAATGACCCCTTTGGATGCTGGTGTATTTGAAATCTTATGGGCTTCTGCAGCTGTTTCAGTTCTGGCTTAGATGATTACATCTGGTCTACCATTTATCATGCAGGAGGTTAGAATGAGATGCCTTCCAAGCCACACAAGTTTCTCCAGCAGAGGGCAGTCATTCCATGTATTGTATTGCATTGATATCCCACATCACCCAAAATTTAATCTGTAAAGTCTCATTATCCCCAATGTGTCATTTTATTTTTAAGCATTCTTCATTATATACATGCCTCTTCAATTTTTACTTGCCCTCTTGTGATTGGGTTGTGGATTGTTCATCTGTTCATCTCACAGCAACACAAAGCAAATAATTGCTTGGGAACTTACAACCACTATAGATGTAACTACAACAACTCAACATTTCTGTGCATCAGGATTCATTTTTAATAGCAACCTCTTGTGTTTTCAGTTAACCTATATTAATGCAGTACATTTTAATGACATCTTCACCAATGTGGAGGTATTGAACTAAAAAATAAAACTAGGGTTAAGTACAATTTAATTTGAAATTGGTTTTTGGATAATGACCTTATTAGGGCAATCAGGAAGAAAAAATATGCCTCTAATTTAGATCTCTCCCTCCCTATGATTAATATGGTTCTCATTGAAGGAAGCTTACTCAATGAAGCAAAATGATTATTATGAAGTATTTTTCCTGTTGGTTGTAAGCACTGATTCTAGATTGGATTTGGTATGACGCATATGTTGAACTTCCCTACACCTATTGTGACTGGAATCAAGTCTTGAGATTTTTAAATAATTACCACAAAATGAATATGTTTGGAATTGCTGTTTAATTATTTCTTTATGCCTTGCTTTGTTTCAATGGTTGATTTCTCCAGGGGTTGAACATTAATTCTCCCAGACCTAATTAGCTATAGTTCAGAAATGTAGATTGGGTTTTTTTTAGGAGAGTATGTTGCTTTGGTACTTACTTCAGTAACTTGCATAGTTTTATTAACTTTCTTACTAGCACCTGAGGAACTTGCATTTAATTTAATTCAAATATACCCTTCTGTGCAAACAGAGATCAGAGACTATTCTTATCCGTATCTGATCAGCCATCTAACCCAGCAATTCTTTGGTAGCTATCTGTTGAATTTTAGAATACAGAAGATTGGAAATTATAAAGATTAGACTCTGGAGAAGCAGGCAGTCATTGATCTTAATTTTAACTATAGTAATCCTGTAATCAGATTATCTAGATAAGTGGATAAATTTTACTAATTTTCTATTTATTACATTTCTTAGTGCTTAATAAACATTGTGTTGTCTGGGTATTTAAATTGCTTAACAATACAAATTCTCTTCTTACTCTCCACTCCTTTTTCCCAACCATTAGTAAAATATGTTCCATGTTGATAATATTCTGTGTCTTCTGTGTTTGATTTTCAATGTAAGTCTATCCATTTCTGCACAATCTAATGTCTTTTTTAATTATCTCTTCATCTTGCAATATTTCATTTTTCCAATATTGTGCGAAAATAATCCTTGCTGCTGTTAAGACATGTAACATAAAACACATGCTTTTCTTATCAAATGTTTTTCATATCATCCCTAATAAAAACAATTCAGGTTTGAAATCTACATGTTTCTTTATTATATTTTCTATCCGTGTATTTTTGCCCAAATCTTTTTAGCTTTAACACAAGTCCACCCCATATGATAAAATGTGCCCATTTTTAAAATTATATTTCCAACATTTACTAGCTTTAAAAAAAACATTTTTGCTAACCTAGCAGGTGTTAAAAAGCAGGCTCTTAACTGTTGCTGTCATTCAATCTTACACAAACAAACCTCTGTGGATTGAACCACAACAAATATGCCTCTATTTCCTTCTAGATCCTTAAAATGAATTAAAATGTAGGTATAGTTGTGTGACAGAGCATTGTTTTGCTTTTGTTAAGGCTAGAAAAGACCTTCTCTCCAAAACTTTAAACAGCTATTGTGTCATATTAGATTGCTCTAATAGCATTAATATTTAACTGAATTTATATGTTGCAATAGTTACAAATACATTATGGTAATGCTATTGGGTTAATGTCAGTTGCTATTTGCCTCCTGTTTCTTCTGACTTTGATGGAGAGATTCTGCTCTTGAGAGATTTGTGGATTCCTGTGAATCTTCAACTAAGCGGAGGTGTGTTTAAATATTTACCAAAGAACTATCTTGTTGGTACTTTAAAACAAGTATTTTACATGTATTTCTCGGTATATTTATTTTATTTTATTTGGGACAGTCAATTAAGCAAAGAGCTACAAGGACAGACAAGACAAAAAAAAGCTTGTGTTTCAGCTCAGAAATAGCCTGTTTGTCCACAGTTTGGTTTCACCACTGCAAAACAAACAAATCCTACTTGCCTACTTCCTAATGTCATTAAGATGAACTCACTGATTAGCCAGCTAAGGTCTCTGTGGATTGAAAAGCTCCACACCATCAACACATTAGCAAACATTTACATGACACTAACCATTAAATGCCCCATTAAGGTTCTACACTGCCCTGAAACTTCACAGTAAGGCTTTTATCTTTTTTTTTTAACATATCACACTCACCTCTGCACTGAAGAACATTGGGGAGGGGATGGAATTTGCTGGAAAATGCAGTTTGCTACATCCTCAGGACCCCAATTTACATATGTTTTAGGAAAAAGAAATAACAAGACAGCTCCCAAGATCAAGGACTCTGAAATTTGGGAGAAGTCAACCTTTCTCTTTAACTTTGTGAGCCTTCCCTTTTGTAGTTTTCCTTCCCCAGATTGTTCCTTGCTGCTTTGTGTTGGCCCTACTAAAATATTCTTTAGGTTTAAAGTTGTAGGAAGAAATCAGGGTTCTTTGTTCTTATCACTGGGTCACCAAGCTTTACTCCTGAGGCCCACAAGCAGAAAAAACTTGCCATTCCACATCAGGAATGTTTTTTTATTCCTCTGGAACAGGTTACTTTGGCATCACGAACCTCAGTCTTTGTTCTCCTGTTTTCCTTCATTCTCTCAAGCAAGGATAATTTTTCATCTTTAGCTTCCTCTTTATTACTGACACATGGTTTGTGGCATCGGAAGAGCTGCTTATTCCCACACAAAGCCACCTGCACTCTTCATTTTCAGAAGATCTTTTCTAGAAATTACTACTACTGTGACACAGGAAGGACAAGCAGCAAGAGAGCTTGATTTTGGGAGAAGAGACATACCGATAGTTAAGTGTTACCAGGAGGAGTCAGGTGGCACATTTTTAGATTAACAAATTTTATTAAACATGACTTACAGCTGAAGAAAACTTGCACCTTTGGATAAAGTGAATTATTTTGATCCTCCGAGAAGGGTGGTTTGGTCTTAAGTATTGTGGAAGGTTTGCAAAACATGCCCAAGAGAGTTCTTACAGATGGCTCAATGAAGTACCAGATGGTCACTGACCATTTTTATATTGACACTGCTGGAACTCTTTACAGAACAAGTCATCCAGATGATGTTGATGGAACTGCTTATTTAGGCTTTTATTAATAGTCTTTTTCTTCTCCGAATGACTTGGCTCAGAAGAGACTTCTTAAAATAAAAGGGCTAGAATTGCTTTAAATGGAGACCCAAGCCTCTTTTTCTGGCTTGGTTTCACCAAAGCAGCAATAAGGCAGTATATATAAATTCGTATCTTCATCCCACCTCCTGCCAAATCGTATCTTCATCCCACCTCCTGCCAAATCAGTGATGGGTTTTCTCATCACCATACTAGGTAAAAGTATGCAAGAGGTTATGTAATCTAGCAAGGCAGAATCAATGACATAAGATATCTAGACAGGAGGCTAGTAGCAAAACAATAGCCCAGAGTTAGTCCAGGGTTTTAATGAATTAGTAGTGACTAGGCATAAGTGAAGGTTGATTGATAACTAAGGCAGAGTTCTAGATATCAACTCATGTTTTCATAGTCATTTTCCCCAGTGTTCCCAAAGAGTCAAGAAATAAGTCTTGTGTACCATCTCATTCTAGTCACTGGCCCTATGCAAAGGAGCAGCAATAATTTCATGAGAGAGATATTTTGAGTTTCAAGGGATGAGGAATTGGAGGCAACTGGCCCCAATCCGGATTCCATGCTAAAAACTAATTTTTTTAGGAGCAGGTGAGTCTGAAAAGGCTGTGCTACCATCATTGGATTCTCACTCTCTTAGCCCTACTGTGTAGCCTAAAACTAATTAAAATGGCTATGGTAAGAGAATCTTGCAAGTCTCAAAGTGGTTCTCCTCCTTCCTCTTTTATCTTCATGTGAATTAGGAGGCACCTCTCTTAGGTGTTTTTTTTTCTTTCTTTTTCTTTGTATGGACCTAACCTACATTTATCTGTTCATTGCCTTGGTAGTGAATCTTCTATCTTTCACACCATTATCTCTACCCTCTTCCTTCCTTCATCAAGATATCTGGAGGACTCATGAAATTGGTCATATTAAAATATACAGCGATGGAGGACAGAATGAGTCATAAAGATGAACCAGTTGCCTAGCGCCCAAATCAAGGTCATGTGACTGCAGACGTGTGTTTGTGCAGCCATCATAACTTCACAAATGTGTCATAAGTAGGTTTTGTGGGGCCATTGTAACTTTGAACTGTCACTAAGTGACTGGTCATAAGTCAAGGACTACCCTTAGTCCCAAATTCTTATACCAGGTTTTCCCGCAACACTGGTTGGTTGGAATTGGTCAGATTGCTCAATACTCTTTTTTTTCATTATTAGTATGAATTAAATGTTTTAGGAAAGGAAGGGATCCATAGTACCTATATCATTTTTTTCTTAAATAATTCTTATTTTATTAAAAAAAAAAGTTAAAATACTAAATTTCAAGAAAAAAAATTCAGACAAAAAAACTAAAGTGCATTTAAAAAGATACAAATACATTATAAACATATTATCCCCCCCCCCCGGTGAGAATACCAATAAATATATTTCAACAATATTACTTTGCCATCCCATCTGAAACAGCCCCCCCCCATTTTTAAATATCATTTAAAATATTATGTTTAAATATCATTTTATAAGGTATGGAGAGCTACTACTAACACTGATTAATTTGGCAGTAATGAATGAATGTCAAGGATTTGACTGTTAATGCATTATTTTCTTTAATTGGAAGCCTTTATGGATTTTGCAAATGAGACAATAACATTAATCCTCAAAATATTAACACTATATATGTGTTAAACAACATAGCAAATGTAATCTTTTTTGGCAAATGCTTAGACAAATATGAGTATGCCCATGACTGATTGATGTAACCTGAAATCTAAAGAGCCATTCCATAGGTAATAAGGAGGACTTTGTAGTTCCTTAACATATTTGCTAATACTGTATTAGTAACTACATTCATTGTGTTAGAGATAGATAATCCTTAACATTGGTGGTGTTCAGAAGCTATTTGTTCTGCGACTTGAAACAATTTGGTCTGACATTTCTTTAGTCCATAGCATAGTTTCTGCTTAAAAAATAACTCTTGTATGGATCATCTAGGAGATTCAGTAGAATCACTGTTAAGAGATGCCATCAGAATAAGATGTTGGAATAGAAATCCGTGGCCTCCAGGATAAAGAATCTAAAATTAACTATACTCCTGATTCTGTTTAGCTTTTCCCCCTGTATTCCTCTTCCCATGGAATACTCATGAGGAACATAGAATGAAATTATAGTTTGATATCTAGTCCTACTGCTGTGGATTTGTCAGATGATGTTAGAATCACAAACTTGTAGTATGGGTTTGTGAGAAGTTAGGCATCCCATAGTAACTAATTATAGTAATCAGGCAAGAGGTCAAGGTAATGGATGTGTTAATTTAGCATTTTGTGGCTGGGCCTTGCTTTTCAGGGAAGTTGTTAACTTTTGCCACTTCTTTATGATAGTGAAAATATAACACTTTCCACATATTCAGTGAACCCTTCATTAGTTCCAGGGCTAAACCCTAAGAATTCTGGTTCTTGGGGCTTGGCCCTCCCACATGGAGCCAGAGATACAGTGAGAAAAGAAAAACAGAAGGCAATTGGTTTTTCGGCGACTCTGTGAAGATTCTGTTAATACTCTGTAAATCTCAAAAAGTAAATATATCCTGGCATCTCCCTTTGCTTGTTTAACAAGCACACTATGCAGAGTGTGTGGTTTACCAAGATAAAAACAAAGACGAGGCTTTTGTATATAGGAAAAGAGACTGTAGTCTGTTTAAAATTCAGATCCATCCCTATGTTAAGTAGGAAATAATGGTGACCCATTTTGCTGTTTAGGCTCCTAAAGGAGAGGAAGCTATTCCTCAGTAGCCTGAAGGGTAGCCAAATGTGGAGACCTTTGAGGAGAAGGGAAAACATGAGGGACCCAGGCAGGGGGTGGGGTCTAGCTATCTGCATGAGTAAAATTCATGCCAGGAAGGAGAATGAGTAGTCAAAGTGGATTCAGTGTCAATCCACAAAAATAAAAAGAGTGGTGTATGACAGGTGATCGAAAAGATAGTCTTCCTATTCCAGATAATGTATGTCTATTAAGAAGACTTACAATGCACTCAAATGAATAGGTTTGATTTAAAAAAAACAAATTTAGGTCTGGGGCAAAAATTAAGAGTCGAGGTGGCGCAGTGGTTAAATGCAGCACTGCAGACTACTTCAGCTGACTGCAGTTCTGCAGTTCGGCTGTTCAAATCTCACCGGCTCAGGGTTGACTCAGCCTTCCATCCTTCCGAGGTGGGTAAAATGAGGACCCGGATTGTTGTTATTGGGGGCAATATGCTGACTCTGTAAACCGCTTAGAGAGGGCTGAAAGCCCTATGAAGCGGTATATAAGTCTAACTGCTATTGCTATAAAAATTGACTTGCATATTTGGTCTTTTTAGCTGCATATTAGAGCAGTTTTATGTTTCTCATTTTTATAGGGAACACTCCTACAGTAGGCTTCACAATACATGGTCACCTAGACCAGTTTTCAAACTTTTTCAGGCTTCAGATCCTGTTCTTTAAAAAAATATGCTCCCAGAACTTCTGTCCAAGAATAAGAAACTCTAGTGATAAAAATGGACTGCATTTGTGCGAAGTTTTTATTGGCCATTAATCTTTCATGGAAACTCTTCAATTCTCAGAATCCATTTGCAAAAAAATAAAATAAAATAAAACTATGGCTTTCTCAAGCCAATGTTCTTGATTTATAGTCGATTTACTAAATCATAAACTAGTCATACAGGCCTGGGTTTGGGTTTATATAACACCAGTGAGAGGTTCTCAAACTCCGTATTGTGTTTTCCTGGGGATTTAGAGTGGATTGCAAAACATTTTTTTTTAAATTGTGCCTTAAGCATGTTGATTGAGCATGGAGGCATCAGCCATAGTCAAGCTTACAGATCAGGTTCTACCGGCTTCTATTTTTTATGAACCACTAACAGTACTACACATTTTAAGCGATCATTAGTTTGATCTAGAACATTAGTTTGAAATTAACTTTTATAGGTATCTAGTAAAATTTCTCATTATTGAGTCATGTATTGTGGTGTTCCAATAGAAATCCCGTGACTTACCTATATCAACAGTGGGGTGTAAATACCAAAGACTGAATTTTGATTTGAGGCATTACACAGCATATCTATGCATATAAGGAACATATTAACATGTTATGTTTGTTTTATAACGCAGTCAGGTGATATGAGTGCATGTATGCCAGATAGTCCTTGACTTACAAGCATTCGTTTAGTGACTGAAGTTAAATGACACTGAAAAAAGGGGCTTATGACTGGCTTTCACATTGCATCATCCCCATGGTCATGTGACCAAAATCCAGGTGCTTGGCAACTGGCATGTATTTATGACAGTTTCCCTGTCCCAGAGTCATGCGATTAGCATTTGTAACCTTCCCAGCCAGCTTTTAACAAGCGAACTCAAGGAAGGAAGCCAAATTCACTTAACAATGGCAGTGATTCACTTCGCAACTGTGGCAAAAACATTGTAAAATGAGGCACAACTCACGTAACAACTACTTTGTTTAGCAACAGAAATGTTGGGCTCAAATTGTGGTCGTAAGTCGAGGGCTACCTGTACTGAATTATGAAATAGTAGTAGTATAGCAGTATTTCACACTTTGCCCAACTCTAACCACAATCACGGGAGGTTTGCAACAAATTGATCAGTTACGATGGCAAAGTTTAAGAATTCCTGCACCAGGATAAACTACGGTTTTGCTAATTTGTAGTTCAGCATGGGAGGAAGGAGAAAGGCACCCAGAGCATATTGTTTGATCCACAATAAGTCTGGCCAACTGCTTTTGGCTCATGGCCTGATGAGATTATGAAGAATGAAAAGGCTCCCCAAAAGAAGAGACTCATACAAGTATAAATGCCTCAAATTCAAGCAGGAATATTCATTGATGGCATTTTGTTGAAAAAACTTTCACGTTTTTCTATTTAACTGCGAATGTGGAAGATTACAGGTAGTCCTCGAATTACAACAGTTCATTTAGTGACCGTTCAAATTTACAAGAGCCCTGGAAAGAGTGACTTATGACCATTTTCCAGTGACGACCTTTGAAGCGTCCCTTTTGGGATGCCCTTTTGCCACAAGCAAAGTCAATGGGGAAGCCAGATTCACTTAACAACCGGGTTACTAACTTTATCGACTGCAATGATTCACTTAACAACTGCGGCAAGAAAGGTCGCAAAATGGGGCAAAACCCTGAACAAACGTCTCACTTAACCACAGACATTTTGGGCTCGGTTGTGGTCGTAAATCGAGGACTACCTGCACAAAACACACCGGCTTTCCGGGTTAGGCGTCCCAGCCCCTTAAAAAACAAAGCCTGAACCCTGGAGTAGCTGAGTCCTGAGGGGGTGCAAAAGAAACACCACCTGCGAATGATCTCCTCCGTTCCTCTCTGGGGTTGATTGCGGGGCTCTCCCGGATCCCCGTCACACGAGCGTCCAGCCGCCCCCGCCATGATCCCTCCGGCGGGAAGGACGGAGGAAGGGAGGGCAGTGGGAGGGTCTCTCTGGGGGCGGGGGCGCGTGGAGTGACCCCGCCCCTTTGTAATTACACGAGGGTGGCTGCTGCTGAGCGGGAGCAGCGCACAGGATCTGAGTGGCCGGTAGGTTTCTCCACGCGGTTGGTCCTGCTCTTTGCCCCTTTCCATTGCAGGTGCTTTCGGGGGAAGAGGAAGGGCCGCCTTCCAGCACAGAGCGGGGGGTTCGCGGCACGTCGTTCCCACGACGCTCAGAAATGCTTTCCTTTCATGGCAAAAGAGCGGCGCTTTCGGGCTTGGTGGAAGGGGGCCAGGACGGCGTGCAGGCACCTGTCGCTTCTTGGGCTTCTCGCCCGGGAGTGAGCGGCGATGGGTTTCACGGCCGCCCCTGAGAATAGCGGTCCCAGCACCACGAGGTTCGCCTCCCATCTCCTACTTCGCCTTAGCGCGGGGCGGAATTCTCCGCGTCGGCGGCTGAATGATTTCACGGCTGCTAAATGTCGAGAATTTGCCCCGAAAAGGAGCTGGAAAACTTCTCTGTGGCCGCCCCTTTGGTCTGCCAAGGAGCAAATTTAACAGAGTTGGTACCTTGTAGGTCATCTAGTCCAACCCCCGCCTCCAGGCGGGAGACTACACTATTTCAGACAAGTGACAGTCCAGTCTCTTCTTGAAAGCCTCCAGTGATGAAGCTCCCACAACTTCCGAAGGCAAAGCTGTCCCATGGGTTGATTGCTCTCAGGGTCAGAAAATTCCTCCTTATTTCCAGCTTGAATCTCTCCTTGGTCAGTTTCCATCCATTATTCCTTGTCCGGCCTTCAGGCGCTTTGGAGAATAGCTTAACCCCCGCATCCTCCCCTTTGTGGCAACCCCTCAAATATTGGTTTCTTTTTTCTGCGGGGTGCAGTTTTCACCATCGGCGTTAAAATTGGCGGGAAGGAAAGAGGCGCGCCGTGTGTCTGCCTTGTGCCCGGGAAACGGGGGCGATTCAGACGGGGGTGGAAGGGAAGTTTGCAAGCTAACTCTTCAGATCCCCCCACCCACTCACCCACCCACACCCACTCATGTTCTCGGAACTTTAGCTGTCTTTGAACAACGTTCCTTAATGAATGTATCGCAGGAAGCGTAATTAATACATTTAATGGTGGTCGGGGAGGGAAAGTACCGAGCAATAGCTGTAAACCTGTAGATCACCTGTTTTGTGGTAGACAAGAAAAGAGGCTTGTTCCCACTTTTTTTGGGAGGGGGATCCAGGTCACATATGGCTTGTATTGATTTCTCTGCCTTGGGTGTCAATAGCAGAATGTGAATGAACTACAGGGAAAAGCATCAGGGGGGGAAGGAAGGCAAAGAGCTCCGTGCCCTGCCTGTGAGAAGCGCCACATTTAGCCCTTGGCAACTGCAGGTAGGAAAGGGAAATCTGGTGAGTTATTGCTAGTTGTAATACAATTTGGTGTGGATTCAGAGCATCCTGTAAGCTAAGGGATGGTAACATTAATGTCCTAATAGTAAATTTAATCGCTATGGAACAGTGCAGAAGCAAGTGATGCATGCTCAAAAGCAGACTTGAAAAAACGAACTTCATACAGGTACAAAGTACTATTGTGGGGGGAGCCAATACTGTATAGACAGCATGTTTTGTTACTTGGTTGCAGGTGGGAAGCGGATGGGAAATTGAGAAGAATGGGAAAGGACGTTGCCAAATGTCTAAAATTCAAGCAGGAATGTTCGTTTACAGCATTTTGTTGAGAAATCTTTCCCTTTTTCTATTTACTTGAGAATTTAGAAGATTACAAGTAGTCCTCGAATTACAACAGTTCATTTAGTGACCGCTCAAATTTACAACACTGAAAAAAGGGACTTATTACTGTTTTTCATACTTATGACTGTTGCAGCATCATGTGATCAAAATTCAGCCGCTTGGCAACTGACTCATATTTATGACGGTTGCAGTGTCCCAGGGTCATGTGATCACCTTTTTGTAGCCTTCTGACCAGCAGAGTCAATGGGGAAAACAGATTCACTTAACAACTGTGTCACTAACTTATAGCAATAGCAGTTAGACTTATATACCGCTTCATAGGGCTTTCAGCCCTCTCTAAGCGGTTTACAGAGTCAGCATATTACCCCCACAGTCTGGGTCCTCATTTTACCCACCTCGGAAGGATGGAAGGCTGAGTCAACCCTGAGCCAGTGAGATTTGAACCGCTGAACTGCAGATAACAGTCAGCTGAAGTGGCTGCAGTACAGCACTCTAACCACTGCGCTACCTTGGCTCCTTAACGACTGTAGTGATTCACTTAACAACTGTGGCAAGAAAGATTGTAAAATGGGACAAAGATCACTTAACTGTTTTGCTTAGCAACATAAATTTTGGCCTCAATTGTGGTCGCAAGTTGAGGACTACCTTGATTGATTTAGAAGCTCACAGAAAGCTGTGCAAAAATAGATTAATGTTTTGCATGCTTAGTATGGACTGCTACATGCATAGGGGTACATGGATTAAAATTATGAATAAAAAGTCTCCAATCCAGGGTTTTTCTAACTAATTTGATGGGGTTCAATGAGAGACGGGGGAGGGGGGAAGTATTACTTGAAAGCAGCCAACTTTCTATCACTGTATAGTATGGCATCTTAATCAGATATTCTGGGAAAATATTTTTTTAACAAATGGGTTCTGTGACATGAAAATATTAGAAAATCCCTACTTTGTTCATCTCAACATCTTCAAAATATGTTAAAGTTACAGTTCCCAGAATTCCGACCTAGAACTTTTGGCAGTAAATAAAAATGAAATAATAGATGAAAATTAGAAAAAAGTAAATTTCATCTTCAGGGGAAACAGAATAATGTTTACCGTATATACTCGAGTATAGGCCGACCCGAATATAAGCCGAGGCACCTAATTTTACCACAAAAAACTGGAAAAGTTATTGACTCGAGTATAAGCCTAGGGTGGGAAATGCAGCAGCTACCGGTAAATTTCAAAAATAAAAATAGATACCAATAATGTTTTTGAATATTTATTTCAAAGAAAAACAGTAAACTAGCGGTGTATTCAATGAAATACTTCACTCACCTCATGATGCTGATGTCCCGCTGTGATGATGATGTCCCGTGCAGCCGCGGGAGCGATGTCCCGCCTCCTATGACACACGGCACAGTGATTCCTATCATTGGATCACTGTACCAGAGGAGGTGGGACATCGCTATGTGGCTGCTTGCCATAACAAGGAGGAGGTGGGACATCGTTGCAGAGCGGCAGGAGGGGGAGGAAGGGGAATCGTAAGACAGCCCTGCATTACATTAGAACGTGAGGAGGGGGGATGGTGCGGTGCACGCTGCGCGGCAAACTGACACAGAGGGAGGGGAAACTCACAGGGGCACTGGGCCATTCACGAGTGTCACCCAGCGGCATGGCCCCGCCCCTTTTTCTCCTCCATTTCGGGCAAATTTTTCACTGACTCGAGTATAAGCCGAGGCGGCTTTTTTCAGCCCAAAAAGTGGGCTGAAAAACTAGGCTTATACTCGAGTATATACAGTACTTATTGAATATATATGGAAATATTGACAGAACTTGCACTGTTAACAGAAATTGATTCAATCTAACTGTTAGTAATAATCTTTTATCCTTTTAAATACAACTTACATGCACGTACAATCCTGCCAGACCTGCTTCCTCCAGGACCATGGCATGTATTTTGATAGGCAGTATAAAAATATATATATAAACTCTAAATCCTTCCCAACTCTGCAAGAAATCAAATGATGGGTATTAAATTCTGGGCTTTCTCCAAATATAATAAAGCTGCACCCTGTGTAAAGAATGTTAGATTTAACTCAGCAGCAGGGTCCCTTGGAAACAATCTTCAGAGAATTCTTAACATTAATGGTGTGCTATTAAAAATTAGAATTTTTAAGATATTTCTTTTCAAATCATTCTTGAGAAAAGGGACAGGTATAAATGAAGAAATAGATCAGTACTTCTTTCCCTAGCTACTCCCGAAAAGGCACCAAGGAGACAATGCTTTATTTTATAATCTTGAGTTATTTAAGTTTTCTTGTGAAATGCTTGCACGTGAGAGAATGAATAACAGTACATGGAAAACTACATTTATTTACCATCTTTACACAGTGCCCTGGACCGTGTAATACATTGTGGTTTGTTACATTACTTTTCATAGCAATTCACTTTGGTAAGGCTGAGAAAGTGTATGAGCTAAAATCGTTTTTTGTCAGTCTTATGGCCAAATGGAGGTCTTACCCAGATTTTTCCCTGGAGTAATGTTTTCTATTTCCCAGTCTAGCTGCTCAGTGTATGTTTATATAAGGAATCAAGCTGGGAGAAAATGTAATTACTTCAAATGTTATTATATATAATTGCAATGGGAACAAGTAGATTTTTCCCTGTCCCCCCCCTTTAAAAAAACTGCCTGCTATTATACTCCTTAGTAGACAAGAACCTTTGTTTTTTTATATTGAGCTTCCTTTACTTTATATTTTTACTTTATTTTATGCCACTAATGAGTCATTGTCACCTTCTACTTTCCCTGTAGGAATTCTGCTACCAGTGTACCAAACAGACACCAGCCAATCTTGGGAACAAGTACAGAAGGTTGGTGGGTAGATAAAAAACAAGATGATGAATGAAACAGTGAGTTTCATCAACACAACTGGAACAAATGCTTCCATGTAATTACAGGAAGTCCTCAATTTATAACCACAGTATCCATTGCTAAACAAGATAAGGGTTAAGTGAGTTTTGCCTCATTTTATTATCTTTTTTTACTACAGTTGTTAAACAAGTTACTGCAGTTGTTAAGTAAATCATATGATTGTTAAGCAAATCTGGCTCCGCCTGTTGCTTTTCAGAAGCCACCTGGGAATATTTGCAATGGGTGATTGTATGATACCCAGGACGGTGCAACTGTCATGAATACATGCCAGTTTCCAAGGGCCCAAAGTTTGATCTTGTGACCACAGGGATGCTGCAGCGGTAATAAATGTGGGAAAAAAATTACATCACATTTTTCAGTGCCGTTGTAACTTTGAACAGTCACTAAATGAATAGTTATAAGTCAAGGACTACTATACTGATGAACTTCCTCCTAAATTTATCATATGGAAGTTGATTAACCATCTTAAAACATTCAATAAGATCTGTAGAGATTATCTGTCATCCGGTCCTGGTTGTCCCAAAGGTGTTTTTTTCAGGAGGCAACTGCATTTCCTTGCTTTTTCTTTTGAAGACTTTTCGCTTCTCCAAGCTTCTTAGATGAGAAGCAAAACATCTTGAAAAGAAAAAAAAACAAGAAAGTCCAGTTGCGTCCTGAAAAAGCACCTTTGGGACATTCAATAAGATTCTTCTAAGTTCATTATATCCCAAGGACCAGGAGTCCTGGAGAAACTTGTAATTTCCTTCTCTGCGGTAATTATAAATCCCTAAGATTATGGAAAAGTGAAAGAAACCAGGAAAAATGTATTGCTATTACTTTCAATTCAATATATAGAAAGTAGCATTGGCTTGTATTTGGGACTCTATTTGTCTCTGCAAATAAATTTGTTGGGATTTTTCTTAAAGGCAACCTTTCCTGTCCCCAGCAAAGTTGCATGAAAAAGATGCCACAAAATTGTGATGACATAGTTGTATTTGATTCTTTCCTTGTGCACTATTGATATGTGCGTTCTTCGGTCAACATATTTTTAGCAAGTTAATATAACTTTCAACAAAGAAAATGTACATTGGCTTATTATGCTGTGCTGTGCTAAAACTTTTGAAAGATTAGGCAAATATTTGTTTTGCATTGTTCTAATATTGTACACAACTCTTTTTGATCCAATCAAAAAGGAAAACTTGGTTTTATCCCAGTATAATATTTGTAAAATTATATTCATATATAATATCACAGATATCAATAGTTGTAGAGATACTTTTATGATCTCGATAGTTGTAGATATGGTTTCTTGAAGAAGCTACCTAGACCTCTTTCAAACCTTGTTTATTTGAGTGGGTTCATGTATCCATATAGTTAATATAACATGTGAAAGGGGTTGTACTGATTAACCCTTCACACAAGCCTGAGCATGGCTAATTTTTTAGCTTATTAATATGGACAAGCTCTGTGAATGGACCTGGTGTTGAAATAAATAGGGTGCTAAGTTAGCCTGCACAGTTCCATGCTCTTCATCTGCTTACTTAAAATTAATAGGCATAATGGATCAATCTTCTGTAGAGAGACTCATCTGATTTATGGAAGAACAGAAGTAGAAAAATATTTCCTATTGACTGCAAATTGGAATCTATAGATACATTCATGTATTACATAATGGGACTGGAAAATAAACTTAGCTTCCAGAAAACTGGATGGAACACTAACATTTATTCTTTTCCAGCATTATCTAAGCTAATGTTCTTAAAATGCAAACTTTGAGTTGGATAAAATCTTTCACTTGGACTCTCCATCTGGGATGGTCCTCCAACAATGGGACCTGGGTTCTCAGCAGTTCTCAGGACATTTGGAAAGAGGCCGGATAGGGGAGGTTTTTCTCCACCAATATGATTGTGGTTTCCCATCCTGCAGTGACCTATAAAAGGTATTTTGTATTGCAAAAGTTTTATTAATCACACCTCATTAGCCTTTAGGATTATAGGTAGAATCTATACTGCATTGAAGTTTCAGGGAGGAGATGCCTTCAAAAAATGTATGTAGCAATATATTCTTGTTTCAGCAAGCTTTGCCTTTCAGATTTGTGAAAGGGAAAGTTGGCCTATATTCCTGGGCTTCACAAATGGGAAAGCCATCAAATCTGTAATCAACCCTGGAGGCCCTTTTAGTTACTATTTATTACACTGTAGCAATTTCCATGCCACTTCGATCTGGTTGACAGAAACAAAAGTAATGGCGCAGTCTGTATTAGCCAAAATAACACAGTAACAACCAATTTAATACATTGAAACATACTCCTGACAACACATCTCAACCAAGGGAATAACTAGTGATTCATCTTCAGTCAATCCCAGAAGACTCTGAAAACATAGATCTTCATAAACCTCTGTTAAGTCATGATAGAAGAGGTTCCTCCTACCTCCAAGACAAGCTATTTCCCAGAAAAGGAGTCTTCACCGAAAATTGTCCATTTCCTTCCCTAAGATTCCCATAAGCACACTTTTTATTTGCTCATTTGAAAAGGCAGATTCTATTTAGATTAGACTGTTGTGAAGATTCTATGATGCTTGCGTAGGGGATCAATTCAGCAACTGGCCAAGAGATCCTTGTCCAAGTCATGTTAGCATTAGAAAGACATTTTAGCAGCTGTGTTTTTTAACGATCTTCAAACAATATTGTGCTGTATTTTTATTGTCTTTTTAAAGAAGCCTTGCAAGAAATAAAATATTTATTTTGAAAAAAAAACTGGAAAATGCCTTGCAAGGGTATGAATATTTTAAATTTAAAATTGTGATTATATTTAACACATACTTGCAATTATTTTGGGAGGAGACAATTGTTTCCAACACTAGGCTGAGCTGATTGCCTTCCAGCATTGATTCTAAAAACAGATTATATCAGTGTCAGAAATTCATTTGTATTAGCTTAGAATTATATGACATTTTTCTTTGGAAGCTTACTCCCACTCCTTTTCATTTTCTGTTTTCTAATGTTCTAATGTTTTCTAATGGTTTGTATATTGACTCACTTTTAATCTAACTCAGAAACAGAAGACATAACAAATATAGAGCAGACTTTCCAAATAAGATGCCAAAAAGGTTTGTTGAAACTGCAATTCAGAATTTTCAACCACTCATTGGGAATTCTAGTATTCTCAGCACCAAGACATTATTAGTCTATGGGGGAAAAGGACTAGAGGTGATATGATGGCAGTTTTCCAATATTTGAGGTGCTGTCATAGAGAAGAGGAGGTCAACATATTCAATGCACCTGAGTGCTGGATAAGAAATAAGAACTGGAAACTTAACAAAAAGAGATCCAATCTAGAACTAAAGAGAAATATCCTGATTGTTAGAACAATTAATTAGTGGAATGGCTTGCCTTCAGAAGTCGTGGGTGCTCCATCACTGGAGGTTTTTAAAGAAGAGATTGGACAGCCATTTGTCTGAAATGATGAAGAGTCTCCTACCTGAGCAGAAGGTTGGACTAGAAGATCTCCAAGGTCAGTTCAACTCTCTTATTCTGTATTTAAGTACTGTCAAGTTGGAGAAGGCTGCCATATGCTTAAAGTCAGGACATTGTTTTAGGAGTTGGCTATAGAAGCAGGTTGAGCTGGATTATTTCTTGGTATGGAATATGTGGTCTATAGTGATTTGGCAAGATCATATTAGGACAGGGGCCTCCAAAATTGGCAACTTTAAGATTTATGGACTTCAACTCTCCAAATTTCTCAGACAGCCATGCTGGCTGGGGAATTCTGGGACTTAAGTCCACACTAAGACATTGCCAAGTTTGAAGAGCCTGCAAGAACTCCACCCTAATGGTGGAAATACTTTTAAACACAGCATGTTGGGGCAAGGATCTAGGATGTTTCTGATCATGGGAAAATGCCAGGATACCATGGACATTGCTAGTTTGCAGTTTCAGCATGATTATCCAGGGAGAGCAAGGCCTTTTTCAGTTGACAGTAGAAACAAAACTAAGCTTTGAGCTCTTATGTTTGATCACCACCTATGCACTATACAAAGTGCAACCGGAGATAACGGCAAGTGCATGAGTGATACAGTCTTTTCTAAGAATTCAGACATAATTTATATTTCTGGAAGGGAATTGCTAGATTAGCCAGAACCTTTTTAAAAAGATTGCTCATGTAGAATCTATTTAAACTGAAGCCCTATTATTTCAAGTAGGATGAGAAGGATTCAGTTATTTCTGTGGTTGCCAAACTATGTACCAGGTGCCAGAGAACTCCCAGGGAGTTAATTTCAAGAAGAGAACTGTGGCAGTTAAATAATTTGTGTGGCAGCTGAGCTTTAATTATGCTTTTCCTAAAACTATCCCAGTGGTAAGGAATGGCTATATTGAATTTATATTCACTAAGGCCTTGAATATAAAAAAGAGCCTTGAGAATTTCAGTCTGCCACTCGCTGGAGTACAGATAGTCTAGGATAATTTCTGCATCTTGGTAGTAATTCTGAACCTTCAACTTGATCTCTGACATTTCCTGGCTTCTAAATTTGTTGATCTATGAGATATACCTGATTCATCTATTAGGTTTCCCTGCCTCTTGTCACGTTCATACTAACCACACCTTCGTTACTTGGCACACAATTTGCTAAGAGTGAAATTTTCAGCTGTGTGAAAATTTCTAACTAATTTATGCCACCTTCCACATAAAAGAAGCACAATGTTCAGTGGAAATATAATTGGTTTTGGTTGTACTGAGACAATCTGTAAAAACAAGTGTTAGATTAGTGAACAGAGTACAATGCTATTGATGGTTTCTAGGTTTGACAGCTATGTATAACCTCCAGCATCTGAGGCAATATGTTTGTCCTCCTGCTAGCTGCTAGGATAATAAATTAGAGAGTACTGTTGTATTCATGTGTTTTTTGTGTGGTTATCTTTTTCTCTAATAAATCTATTAATAATTCATGTATTCTGATTCAAAACTCCAAATATTTACTCTTCCTGAGACCACTTTCAGCCTGTCCAGATCTGGAAACTGGAATCCCCTGTTCCCAATCATGCTTTCAAATTGAGAATAAAATCCCTTTTAGAGTCCCAAATGTTGTTGCTAAGCCTTACTGCCTAATACGAGGTGGGTAATGAATGTGGTGTGTTAAACAGTCTCAGATTTATAGCTGTATATGTAAATAGTGCACTCAAAATAAACAGTGAAATGTACACAAATAATGATCCAGTTTATTTAATTATTCCAAATTTGTATATATATTTACTTGGGTGGAAAAGCCTATGCTGTTTTCTTTAGTAAAGCAAATGTTTGTACATTTTATGGGTAATGCCATGTGAGAACCATTTGCTTAAAAATGAATTTTTAAAGGAAATAAATAGTATAGTTAGGCAGAAGTATTGTACCCATACTATTATATCACCTAAGGTTTATAGGCAAAATATGTATGGGATATTGAGAGAAATTCCACTATAAGACCCTTTTTTATAACAATGTTATTAAGAACTTCATTATAAAACTAATACAAACTACAAAATATAAAAGATATTAGAAAAAGATTTAAAAGGTTAAAAAGTCAGGGGCCGGGAACTATCCCCCATCCCAGCAACGTGTAGTTAATATCAACAGCATATATAACCAACCATCTCAATTTTCATAAAGTTGTCAATGTTTTTGGGAGAAGAGATACTAAGAATAAAAAGAATGATATGGATAACCGCTTCATACTGCATCCAGAAAAGGAGCTTACTAAAAGTTCCCAACAGATTTGTGAGAGGAGACCAAGAGAACATAGAAATAAAACAGATGTCTAGATATATCTGAGGGGATTAAAGATGGTTTTGAGAAAGGGAAAAAGAATGCAGTTCTTTTCAGCCTGGTTCCAAAGACATGTATCTTGTCATTTTATGTATACTGAGAGCATATGCACCAAAGACAAATTCCTTGTGTGTCCAATCACACTTGGCCTATAAAGAAATCTAGTGGCCCACAGCCCAGTCATTGTGGACCCCTGACATAGATGATTGGGAATCTCCATAGACACTTGTGGTTATCTAATTGATTCCATTTATCTAGTTAGAAGTAGGTTTTTTAAAAAAAAAAATCTAGCAAGCCTTTTCCCCAGTCCTCCTACATAAGACTCCTTAGAGACACAATGAGTCATTATTAAGCCATATTTTTCATTCCAGTGATATTTCATTTCTTCATCAGATGATCTTCAATGTAGCTTACACAAAATCTCAGCAAAAACATATTTAGAAAGGCCCTAAAAAGAGAGGGGGGGGGAGAAGATATTTCAGTAAAGTAGAAAAGTATAGGAGAGGAAAATAAAATAATATGGTAGCATAAATTTTAAAGCCGCTTAAGTGCCAATTCCCATTCTAGTAGTGTGACTTGCTGTGAGTGGATGTCTCTCCCATGAGTTCATATTTCACAAAGGGCACTATTTACATCTATAATATAGAAATTCCAGTTTGAATTTCATGTTAGGTAGGTCATTTAGAAGAGGTTTCTATTAGTAAAACTAAAAAGAGCACTAATTATTGACATTGTAGGAGGAGAGCCATGTTAGTCTATGGTAGCTAAAAATCACTGATTTTGTATCACTGATTGAGCCCTACTCCATTCTATATATCTTCCATTGCATGTGTCCCTCTAACCTTGACTAAAGTTATTCTAGATTATGTGAAATCAGGACAAGAACTGTTCAACCTCCATAATGCACAAGGCAGTAGTTCACAGCCTTTTTTTTGGGTGGGTGGGGGGTGTTTGTATCAATTGTTCTGAGATTTTTCCAGTTCTACTGATGGAAAAAACCACAAAATTCAGTACATTCAGCCAATACTTGTTATAGTTACCCAGCTTTTATTTATTGTATTATTGTTGACATTGCATGAAGGTAAGTGTCAGAGCCCATGGAGGAGGGGGGCAGGCTGCAAGCAATCAGTTTAGGTGTCCAGGTCAAAGTGCTTTTCAGTTCAGTGATAATCAGGGCTGAATAAACATATTTCGGGGCAGGCACAAGTCTAATTCCAAAAGCAACAACTAAAAGGGAGGGTTGCTTCATCCAAGGTAAATGCAGGAATAAACTTGTAATTTGGCAAAATCTCCTTGCAACAAAATGAGGTCAAATTAACATCTTACCATAAGATTCTGACTTTTATAAATTGAGAGAGTTGGATTGATTCTTGGGATTTTATTTGCAGCCAGTTGGCACCCATCAAGATTCGCATATTGAATAACTGCCAACGTGGTTCTAGTGATATAAAAGAGACTATATTAGAGTCTGGCTATTGAGGACTCTCCTTCAACATGTACCCTATAACTACATGTTGCTTCATTTGTGAAAGAGAATGGCAGATTTAAACAACTTTAATACTCTTTCATATATCAATGCACACAGCTTAAATTGAGATAAAGCAGGCACTGCTAGAAAGCTGCTCTTCCAATACTTTGCATTTTGTCCATGCCTAGATGCAGTGCTACACCCCTAAAGGGTCTCCAGATAATCCATTGTTCTTCAAGCATTCTCTCATTACTTCTGTCGATGCTAAGCTGCTGTGTGCCCATATGCACCTTGTGTTGATTGTAGTGAGCATGTAGGTCTCACCTCTTCCACCCATCTTTCCTCTCCTTTTCATCAGATAATTTTCTTTATTATTGCCCAATTAGTCAAAATTTAAAGCTGCATTACAGCATGTGTGTGTGTGTGTGTGTGTGTGTGTGTGTGTGTATAAAAACTGTATCACTGTGACAGCCAAAGTATATAAAATCCTGCATTTCCTACTCTTTAGTGGTGATTTCATGCCATTTAATAATATTTTGCAACTCATAGGGTGATAGTTCTGAGAGTATGTTATGGTTGATTAAGGCACTGGATTAGAAATTGGATGATCAGAATCATTGGCTGCCTGCAATTTGGCAGTTCAAATCCCACCAGGCTGAAGGTTGATTCAGCCTGCCATACTACCGAGGTTGGTAAAATGAGGACCCAGATTGTTGAGGGCAATATGCCGGCTCTGTAAACAACTTAGGGTGTAAAGCACTATAAAGCGGTATATAAGTGCTACTGCTATCCCTTAGGACAAAAACCAACGTGACCTTCAAGCAGTCAATTTCTCTCAGTCTCAAATCAGCATCAGGTTGAGGAACTAACTCTTTGTCGCATGGTTCACTGATGGCATTGCTGTGTGAACTAGGCAAGCACAGTGCATCCAAGTGGGACAAAATACTAAAGAAGCCCTAAGTTCTGCTTGTTCTGTATTGTTGCCATGATCCAGTCAGCCATCATTATTCTTGAATTGTCTGAGGAAAATATGTACATCAGCAAACACATCAACTTAGTTTGGAGAAATAGATGTGGTGATACACAAAGGTGAGGCTTGAAAAGAGTTGTTTCTGCATTAAAGTTGTTGAGAGGCCTACAGAACTAGAACCTCTGTTTTTACCGTTTAGAGATATTGGCAGTCAGTAGGGTTGTTTATTGGATGTTTGGCAGCCCTTTTGCATCCATTTGCATGCTTGTTCTTCTTTCGTCCTTTCCTTCCCCTTGATAAATACCATTCCTGGCCATGGATTTCACATTAGAATTCATTATGCTGTGTGATATTTGCTTTTGCATTCATTCCATCACTTCTTTATCTTTGAATATTGGTTTAATGTGATGTGAATGGATGCCTAGAAGCTTGGCTTTAAATGGATTCAACTTTTTAGCCTTTGTTTTATCTCATGAAGTAAACTGAAACAAAACCATAAATATGAAGTCTATTCTGTAATGATTGCCTTCCAAACTGTCAATCATGACCACAAGGGCTATGTCTGCCACTCTCAGCTTGAATTTCTTTTTTGAAGAAATTATTTTTAGCATGTAGAACATGCTGTTCTGAATTTTGGTTTCAGCGACATTATCTCTCAATTAGAACCAGCTGCAAGGCTTTTAATTGGCCCCAATGTTGAATTGGAGAAGAGCAGAAGCCCCATAAATCTGGAAGGGAACAGCTAGGCATAAATAATGAAAATCTGGACCTTTATGAAGATGGAAGAGGGTGCCTCTTTTGCCATTCCATAGCACACCTTTGTTTTACCTCACAACTTTGCCAATGTGAGACTTTCAGAATTCTATTTGTTCTGTAGTACATTCCAGATTGTGTTATTAATCAGCCGTTTGGTTGGGTTGTATTCATTTCAGTAATGGAATTAAGGAATAATGATTATCCATATGCCATAGAACTGGTTTGAATGTAATCTACTGGAGTGTTAGTGCAAATTTATATGCTTCTGGAGTATGCATGTGCAATTTTTGCCTAAATATCTGTTCTGACCTAGGCTTCCCCAAACCATGGAGCAGACTCCTTGTCCCGACAAAAACTCTTCTTATTAAGTTACTGTGAATTCCTTTCATTCACATCTAGCAAAGGCTTTCAAAGGAGGATTTACAGTCACAGACCTTATGTGGCCGATATCTTCAAAACTTGGCAAGGAGTCTCGGAGAGTCACGAACTAATTGTCTCCTGCAAACTCCACTGCCCTTTCGCTCCTCTTTTATTCCCTATGGGAAGGGCCTTACTCCCAAGTCGACCCTGGGTCCTTAGCTCTTCCCTTCATCTGGCAACTCTGTCCATGTG
The DNA here is from genome assembly GCF_009769535.1 of Thamnophis elegans. Taxonomy (NCBI): domain Eukaryota; kingdom Metazoa; phylum Chordata; class Lepidosauria; order Squamata; family Natricidae; genus Thamnophis; species Thamnophis elegans. The sequence goes on from NC_045544.1 coordinate 77,632,875, forward strand.
CACACTGGGAACAGGCTCCAGTTGTTCATCTGCCTCACTGATGTCTGACTCTGAAGGCAGCCAATAAATGTCAGATAGCCCTGGCCCCATTTCTGACTCCGATGCAGAGCCCTCATCAGAGCCTTCCCCAGACTCCAGGACTGGTCCATGTTTTTCCCCAGCCTCCTCACTATCCAAATCTGCTCCCAGCTCTGCTGGTGGGCCACAACAATATCCTTGCACCATTCTGCTTTCTATGTGGGATTTTTGCAAGGATTAAGATAATAGCTGAGAAAAAAGAAAAACCATAACTTCCTGCAGAAAATTATATAGCAGAGATGTCTGGCATTTCAGCATGAATGCCAGTGGTTAATGTAGCATAAAGATACGGATCAAAGCTTAAGATCTGACTTGTTCTACCTGAAATATTAAACTTCAGCCCTCTTGCTCTGATAACAGTGTTATATTTCAGTTAATATAAACACTTTCTAGGGAGAGAACTGTGCTTTTTATATAAAAATACAAGCGAAATGAATGGCAACTTGAGATGTTATCATACAAATGGCTTAGTGTACTTTTAGTGAAGATATTACACAGTATAGCTATTTTTGCTCCACTTCTGGTAAGAAAAAGGATGGAGGAAGAGATAAGAAAAATGGAGCATTACAAATGGAAGGTGATATCTGATTATTTAACAGAACAACAGAGTCGGAAGAGACCTTGAAGGTTTTTGAGGTTAGCATCCTCTGATGACACTAGGCAACTGCACAATAAAGGCTACACTTGGAAGCTTCCATAGATTTAGGGCAGGCAATACTGTTTTGAAAGTATTGTTCCCAGGCAAGCAGTGAAGATAATTATTCTATTGTATATTTTAAAAACTACCAAATCTGTTTGGCTGGAAATGAACATAGGAGAAAACCGATATGTAGACTTTTCTAAAGGATTGCTTCTGTGCAGTTCACGTGTGACCAACAGCTGTTTGGTCACTATTCTATCATCCCTTACATGCTCAGTAAGCATCTCAGCTGCATCTCTGCAACATTCCATTCAATTACATGGTTCTGAGTGCAAAATTACTCAGTAGTTTCTAGATGGGAATGCGGTTGATCATGAGAAAACTTGGTGTGCCACCTGCCCTCACTGCTAAACAAGGCTGCACTGTTTCTGGGTGATCCAGTAGGTTGAACTAAGGTGAGCTGCCAGCTGCCACTCCCTGCCAGTCTTGGTTAAAACCTTCTCATGGCCCTGCCAATGGATCTACATGGCACTCAGGCACCCTGGCCTTGCACATTAATACAAAATTTCTGCTCAGGGTCAGATGGATTTTATCCTAGGTTAGCAGAGGTGATTATGGAGTTGTAGAGTTTGAGAACTGGAAAAAATGTCATGACCCCAAAAGAATGGAGGAGAAAATATTGTCCTTGCTTTCAATGGGGAAGGAGGAGGCCCAGGAGAATTTTAATATCCACTGTTCAAGGTCCTTGAACAGATTATTAAACAGTATGTTTTTGGGCATATGGAACAATTAACAAGAATCAGTATGGGCTTGTTGTCACAAGTCATGTCAAACTAACCCCATCTCTCTCTCTCTCTTTTTTTTTTTTGCAGAGTTATTAGATTAATAGATGGGGAAAGTTGTGAATATAGTATACTTTGACCTAAGCAACCTAAGGATTTGACAAAAACTCATAGCTTCATTAATAAAATAAATGATAAAATATAGGCTTGATAATATAATTGTTAGATATCATCATAATAGGATGAATGACACATCCCCAATATGCATTAATTATTCCATATCAGCTTTAAGAATATTATTGAATAAAGATATTTAGCATGCAGAAGAGAAGAATAAGGAGGAATAATGATAGCGGTTTTTAGATTTTTAGAGTTCTCATAGAATTATAGAAACCACACAGAGGGCATAGATTTGTTCTGTTTTGCTCAGATGGCAAGACCAGAAATTACATGGAATTAGAGTTAGGTTAAATATTCAAAGAGATTTCTTAAGAGGGTAGTTCAACTAGTGTGATACGTTGCACAATGAAACACTATATTCTGCTTCATTTGAGGTCTTCAAATAGAAGCTAGATAACCTTCTGACTGAAATGGTTTAGCCGGTTCCAGATTGAACAGGGTGTTGGACAGGCAATTTGTGAAGTCCTTTTAATGCTCCTATAGTGCTATTATTATGTAGGACTAAATGAAAAAAACAGTTTCATCTCATTATACTTTTTCTCTAATTTCATCCAGGACAAGTGGTTGTCTTGCTGTATATGAGGCCATTCCTCACTTTGTCATTTCCAAACTGAAATACATTAAGACATGGCTCACTCTAGTAATGCAGGCTGAAGTTCTTTACAGCAACCTGCCCCAGCCTAGGACCTTACAGAGCTATGGCCTTGAGGAAAGCTCTCAAATTCCTCACTTTAACATAAGAAAAATTCAGAAATAGCGTACATTTAGAAAGGTGCTAGAGTATTTTGAATCTTTCATATAAGCAGCTTTTTCTTTTGATTAAACAGTAACATAAAGTACACACTACAATACAATACAAAAGGCAGTCTCTTGTAAGCCACCAGAGTTGCTTAAGACGGGCAGCCATTTTACAAAAATAAAACAAACATTTATATTGGAGGCCACGGCTGCGCCATTTGTTACAAATGTATAGGTAGCTTAGTGGACACCATCTCATTTCTGTATTTGTAATCTGTCACAATTCCAAGGGGCTCTTGGCAATACACAAAGATAAAATACACAATTGAAACATCCACAAGCTAATTGAATTACATCTGGATACAAATCATATCATCAAAACCAATCTACAACCCAATCAAATCTCCGGAACAGGTGTTTTCAGAAGGGAGACAAACTGGAACTAATAATGAATGTCATACCGTATATATATTAATGAGATAATCTGGTGTCAAAAAAGGCTGCTTACTGTTCTAATGAGAAGGACATGGAATTGGAAAAAATCATAGGTGCTTTATGTGTTTAGTATGAGCACTTGTCATGAGCTATTAAGTTGCATTCCAACTGGTTCTAAAGCTTATTTCCACTGATAAAAATTATAATGGTGCTATATCACTACTGTAGAGCAGTTAAACTAATTATAAAATTTTAATCCACTGCAAAAATCTATTTTAAAATCCTGGAAGGGGGGGGGATCGAATATACAGATAGCAACAGTCTGAAGAATGAATTGGGAATGGTTAGAACTGTGGGAACAAGCAATTGAGATAGTATTGTGGGAGGAAAGCACTTAAGAGTAAGCACTGGCTGAAGATGCCTTTGATAAAATGGTACTTTGACAATTCTATTAATTACATTCAATTGTAAAATGCTGTCCTGTTTTGCTGTTTTTGTTTTGACCTTATTTGGTTGTTTTTTGCGTGTGTTTTTGATGTGAATCTTGACTCTTGATAACTGACAACTGAAAAAGTCCCTGCAATTTTCTTAGTAGGATTTCAGGACTAGTTTGCCATTGCCTTGTTCCCAAGGCTAAGAGAGAGTGACTGGCCCAAGGTTATCCTCTACAATATTCTGGTTTCTAGCCTGATGTTTTAACCACTATACCAAACTGGCACTCTACTATGCTGTTTGCTCGTCAAATAAGATGATGAAACAGCATGACCTCTGTGTTTTTGGATCACGCAAAGTATTCAGTAATCTAATGTGAAGAAATAACTTTTCTAGGCAATAATATTTCCAATCCGAATAAACAGCTGTATTAAGAGCACAAATTGGGGCCTCCTTTGGATAACACAACTGAATGTCAGCCTTCCCATTTTGGCCAAGCCCCTAACTGGAGCAGTGAGGAGAATGTGCAAAAGACTATTGCAAAGAAGAAACCCTGTGAATTAGGAATAAATTAGCCATGTGTGCTTTCCAAATATAACTTTTTGTTCAATCTAGGGAACAAAAACAAAGCAATTAAAAATTAAATATTTTAATTTGTTTATTTCAATTTATTTAATTATTCCAGCCATCTGACTCAAGCCTTCCTTGATTCATTTTTACAGCTAATATGCTAGTGACCAATTTTGGGAATATGGAAATGTTGCTGTCACATCAGATTTTGCAACACAATTCCAAAGCATGTAGTCAAGTTTAACACAATAGGAAATTGTTGTTCATCATTTACAAAATCTGCATTCTGATCACTCCCAGTGAAGCCCACCCATAGTAATTAGAAACAACTATCCAAACCAATATAGCAATAGCACTTAGACTTAATACCGCTCCACAGTGCTTTCCAGCCCTCTCTAAGCGGTTTACAGAGTCAGCATATTGCCCCCAACAATCTGGGTCCTCATTTTACCCACCTCGGAAGGATGGAAGGCTGAGTCAACCTGAGTCAATATAACAGAACATGTGAAAAGGTCAGATGAAACTTAACAGTATAAGATTAAAATGAGAAAGCAGCTAGGATAAATTTTTAAAGCTATCCAGAGAAGAAATAGATATCACCAAAAGGTATATATTGAAGCCAAAATAAATGGTACTATTAAACTGTCAAAAAAAAGTTACATGGTATTATGGAGCTTTTTCTCTACATCTCATATACTACGCCAGCAACCTAATACTTAACAGTTTTAAATCATTTTTCTGCTTCCTTGTATTTTTTATCGAGAAAAAAATTAGGGGCACATAGAGGAAGTACTATCTTTCTATTGAGAGTGGCCCTGTCTTATCTCTCTTATTTCCTAAAGAAGAAGAGAATGTTTGACAGGACAAGAAAAGTTAATGCCTACATCTCCCCTTTCGGTCCTGATATCTAGAGGAGGGTACTTCACATACTTAGATGGCTGCAATTTATCTTGGAAGTATTGTTCAGATGGTAACCTTGCAGCCAAAAATTGTTAATCTTATCATGATGTGTGGAATAGAAACAATGCAAAATAAGGAGGTCAAGTGATCATTTGTCCCTAACTGTAGCCTTACTGGCTGCCGCCTCTTGGCTCCAGCCTGTTGAAATGAATCCTGGTGAACCTCATGGGAAAAATACAATGAAACCCCCTTCTTTGCAGTCCAGAGGTTGGCCTGCTTTCCATGTTTATCTCTGCTGCAGCATGATGCCAGATGACAGCTGGATAATGTAGTGTTTCTCAACCTTGGTGACTTTAAGATGTATGAAGTCATCTCCCAGGATTATCCAGCTAGCATACTCTATATAAATAAAATAGTATGATTTATTATTATATTTTCCTAGGAAATTTGCCGTTCCATAATCTCAAGAATAATATGAGTATTTTAAAAGTAGGTTGAAAAAAAATCTAAGTAAAATTTCTTTTCAACATATGACGAGGCCTTTTTCCAGAAATTTGTAGAATGACATGATCAGTTAACATTAGATCTGTTGGGTTCCTCCTCCTCCTCCTTGAGGATACTGGTTATAACATACTGTGTTATATTTTATATGTGCCCGCAGAATAGACATTGCCTTTAAACAAAATGATGGTCTGGCATAAAACAGCAAATCTCTATATGAATTTATATCTCAAGAAGAAATGAAGGGGCCATCAGTCTCTCTGCACCCAGAAAAGGGATTCTCTATGCTAGAACTTAAGGAGTTACTTTGAATTATATCCATCTACAAAAGTGCTTAAAATGTGCAGAATGAACTTTGCACTTTTTTCCCCGAGTATAATATATTGTGCAATGTAATGGGTATTTTGGCAAGAATTGGGGTAACACAGGCCAAGGGGAAAGGCAATGGCCCAATGGAATTAGGTGGAGCCATGGCTATTTTTGCTCATCATTTCAGTAACATTTTAATACTTGATCCTCAAGTGGAATTTACTTCTAGGCTTTGTATATTTAGGACTACAATTATAATTGGTAAATTAATTGGAAACTATATGTACATAGAAGAAAAGGGACAGAAGTAATTATTCTTTGTGCCCAGGACTGCCTTCCACTGGGAAATCCTGGTTGCATGGGAAAAAGTTTATCAGGCTGGGATGGTAGAGAGTTTGCCTCTCTGAGCACTGGGAAGGAATGCTGGAGATATAAGATATGATTGCCTAACGTATATAGTTCTCTATTATAACCATTATTTAATGACTGTTCAAAGTTACAATAGCACTAAAAAAGTGACTTATGACTGTTTTACACACTTATGTGTCTAATACAATGTTTCTCGACCTAAGTAACTTTTGAGATGTGTGGACTTCAACATCTCAAAAATCTCAGCCAGCCATGATGGGAGCAGCCCACACAACTTAAAATTGCTGAGGATGAGAAACACTAGTCTAGTGGGCATTGGATGCCTGTTAAGACAAAGGAGGGAAATAATTGTTTAATCCGGGTCGGAATGTGAAGTTTGTTATCTCACAATATGTGAGAGTAAATTGGAGGAGCTAACTTGTTTAAGCAGCCTCTCTTTCATGTGTAAATTAAAAACGAATCAAAAAGAGGACCATGTAAAATAAAAGTGTCCTATTTTTTAAAAAGAATGTACTCATTAAACATGACTCTCATTTCATTAAAGGTTAATAATAATATTGACAGTGTGATAACAATATGCTTAATTTACTTTTTAAAAGTAACAAAAAAATTGTAGGCAAAATCCAGCATTGCAAACCACTTTTTCCTTTCAAGCCACCAAATGCCAGTAAGAAAATGTGACTTGAGTTGTTTGATTTTGCAGAAAACTAATTGAGCAGGGACATCATTAAAGACACTGGAGAGACTTATTTATAACCACATGGCTGTCATATGACATGCTGCTCTTTGTGCTGACTGTTTAGCAGTATATATGTTGTTTCTAATTTAAGTAAAACCAGAAGATGACAGGAAAAGAAGCTATAACATTTGGCAAGCCACACACATACCTAGATGTGCGTGTGAGAGAGAAAAGATTAATAGCCTATTCAGGGCTCTCCTTTTCACATATCAACACATGATGGGTGAGGATAAGGGTGGGTATATTAGTTTTACCTATCCATTCTGGAAAATCATGATTTCTGCAAAAAGAGAAAATGCATAGGTAGAAACAAAGTCTTGATACATAACTTATTTTATAAGCTCATGGAAAGTGATAATGTAAAGATCAACTTACCATTTTCATTTTTGCCTTTCAAGCCCTCATATTCTGCATGAAAAACCAAATCCCCAATTAGAGCTAATGATTTCAGGAAAATGCTCTTAGCTTACTCCAGCCTCCAAAATAGTTGCACTTAAAAAAAAAACTTCTCTCTTACATGACTCTGCTACTAGGGAGAAATATATAACAATCTTCAGATATCTGAAGGGTTGTCACATAGGCGAAGGAACAGTTTCTATTGTGCCAGAGGAAGACCTGAATCAGTGCCTTAAAACTGCAAAGAAGCTGAATCGGTGCCTTAAAACTGTCGTCCTATGAGCCAGTGAAACAGGCTGCCCCATGATGAAATGAATTTGCCTTTAGTAGAGCTCTCCAGAGACTGGGTCACCTTTTGTGAGACATGGACTCTGCGCCGAGCAGGGAGCTGGACTAGATAACCTTTAAAAACCTTTTCAGATTGATTATTTTTTTATTTTTATAAAGTGTATTTATAGTACCAATGACTAGTGTGTACCACTTGGGGGAGGACTATATATTCAAGAGTACCAGCACGGTTTAGAATTGCCACCCATAGAAATATACATGCTTCTATTTGAGACCTAAAAATTAATTTTACAGGGTGATTAATGGGATTTCTGATCTACACTAGGTCATTTTGAGGAAGTCATGGTTCTTTCTGACAGTATAGCAGAGAAGGTATTATGTGATTCCTAGAATTATCAGGCTTTTCTTGGTTGTGCCTTCTTCTCAAAGGGGCACTTAGTGATCTATCCCATGGACCTTGTCAAGAGCAGGTGGTTCAGCTAGATACCAAATCTGTTGATTCCTCAGAGGCATTCTGCAGTAGGCTCTCAGCACATGTAGCCTCTGCAGAGACGACAAACTTCCCTGAACTCTGCATAGGTTTTATTTCAGTGTTATTTTAAGATTAGAGGAGCTAAGGTCATAGGGATGGAGTTGTACCTACTGATATTATGCCTAATCCTGTGCACCATCTCTGGGATTTGAAGGTATTATTTGACTCTTTTGTGTAGTGTCTGAAAGAAGCAGAATTAGATTACTTTAGATCAGTGGTTCCCAAACATTTTCAGTCCACCGCCACCTTGGTGCTACAAATTTATCCTCAGTGCCCCCCATCAGTGGTGGAATTCAATTTTTTTACTACAGGTTCTGTGGGCGTGGCTTGGTGGTGTGGCTGGGGGGTCATGTGACTGGGCGGTTTGCATGACGGAAGGAAGATAGTAACAGTAAAATTCAAAACTGTAACAATTAATTGCACTTTATTCAAAATCCAATTTAAAAACCTTTTTAGTTAGTGTTAACTTCAACAAAATTGTTGACATGACCCAGTGATACCAGGTTTTCAAAGTCTGATAGTCATTATCAAGAACCTTGATAAACTAGTAACTAGTAACTTAGTAAACTCAGTAAATTTAGTAACTACTTCACTGTTCAGTAAATTCTTAATGTGATGGATGGGCTTGATGAAGTGATACCAGTTTCCCAATGTCTGGTTTTAGTCACTTAGCAGGGTCTTAAATCACCACGTTCAATCATCTGGAGTCGATTTCTTTGCTTAGAGAGAAGTTGAATGACCACACTGAAGCCACATTCCACCAAATATGATGTGGAAATGCAACAAGGAGCTTCTTAACCACTGTCCATAGGTCAGGATAGCTATCAGAAATTTCTTTCTGTACGATTTCTTTAACTTTGGCTTCAGCTCAATGTCATTTTGCAGCTTTATGAGTGTTCCTCCACTACCCCATCTTCCTCAGTATCTGAAAATGGATTTCTCACCCAATCTGGAATTTCCATCAAAAAAAAGATCCTGATATCACTCAGACATCTAAGTCTTAGAATGTCAGAGAAACAACTTTAGCTGGATAGTCACATCCCTGCAATAACATCATTGTAATTTTCAGTTTATTAATTTCCACAATATCAACACTAGCTTGCTACTAACCCCTTCCAAACCATCTGCATAGTCTTTAAGATTTGGTGGTCTAAATATCAAAAATGGTTGACTCACATCACACATCTAAGCAAAACTGAAGTACAATCTATTTTTCCTTTTTTTAAAAAATCTCAATTTTAAGATTTGTATTACTGTTTTCATCCAGTTCCCATCCAAAAATGGCAAGAACTCTGGTGTCATTTTTTTAAGCAGCCATTGACAGATAATGTTCCATACTTGCCTTAATATTATTGGCCAAGTTTCTTATTGGCTATGCTAACCAAGAGGTTTTCTGGTCATTGTTACCCCTGCTGCAAAATTTATGTGTGCACATACAAAGGCATACAATATAATCGTATCTCCTTCAGATTGCCAATTATTTGCATGACACAGACATTCTGCCTTTAAATGCTACGTGGTTTCACGGCTAAACTTCTGCTCGCCGAACCAACTATTCAAAACCAGTAATTCCGCAAGAAGAGAGAATGGGAATGGGGATATTTCAAAAACTAAACACATATCCTGAAAGAAAATCCACCCACGACCAGCATTGAGTGGAGCTTTTATAAGCTTTATAATTAATTATAATTTTTATATAATAAAAAAGCTGGAAGGGACCTTGGAGGTCTTCTGGTCCAGCGCCCTGCTCAAGCAGGAGAACCTATACCGAGGTCTTCAAACTGGTTCCACCACAAATGCGCGCACAACAAAAGCGCGCCTGACTAAAGCGCGGTGTCTAAAGCGCGGTGACAAAACCGCGTGACGATATGAGCGACTAATTAGCCGTAAAGCGTTGCCGACAAAAGCGCGCCGACAGAAGCGCGCTGTAACGTAACCCTAAACCTAACCTAAACCTAACCCTAAACCTAACTGTAAATCTTACCTCATATGAAATCGCGCTTCTGTCGGCGCGCTGTTGTCGGCGCGCTTTTGACATCGCGGTTTTAGCGCTGCGGTGTTGTCGGCGCGCTTATGACGTTTGCACTTTTGACGGGTCACGTTCAAACTTGGCAACTTTAAGACTTGTGGACTTCAACTCCCAAAATTCTCCAGACAGCTATGGACTTCAACTCCCAGCTATGCTGGCTGTAGAATTGTGGAAGTCGAAGTCCACAAGTCTTAAAGTTGCCAAGTTTGGGGACTCCTGACCTATACTATAGTAGTATATACACATAGTATACCTACCTATATCAAAGAAAGCTCCCGTGAGTTTAACAACACCCGTATTTCCAAGGCTAGAACAGAAGATTGCAATGCGAGCTCCCTCCTGCTGGTAATCCAAACCTCCCTAACCAAAATCCACACCACCAAAAGGGAGCAACCACACTTCCGCTCATCACCCCCCCCCCAGTTACTTTTACCCAGTCTCCATGCAAAGGAAAAGGATGGCACAAAATATGTGACCGTTTTTTAAACCAGTGGCAAAAAGCTCTCTCGCAAGCTCAACTAGAATTCGATTGGTGAAGTTTTTTTCCCCCCTAAAAACACTGTGCACGATCTCTCCGCCCACCGACCATTAAAAAAAACACCTTTTTACAAGCCAAGACGGTCAGTTAGGTTAAGATGGCGGCAGTGTTGGGGGTTGGGCGATTGAAGCGGTGCACACCCCTTTCCTGGGAGGAAGGCGGTGATTGGAGGGAAGGGTGATGACGTTGCTTAAAGGGAAACCCGCAGCTATTTTCAGGTTTATTTGGGTAATTTCATCCTTCTGCCCGCGCTGATGGACTTTAAACAGGCCATCTTCTGTTCGGCAAGTTTCTCCTTTCCATCTGAGAATTAGCTAAGGGGAAGCTACCAACCTAGGGACGACGCCCTCTGCAGCCAACACAATACACAATCTTTTTTTCCTCGCCCTCTTAGCGCCCCCCCTGCCACCCCCCTTTCCTCTTAGCGCCCCCTGCTGCCCCCCTTGACTCTTAGCACCCCCTAAGTCCTCCCACCGCCCCCAGGGGGCGGTACCACCCACTTTGGGAACCACTGCTTTTAGATGATAAAAAGACAACGTGAAAAAAAAACCAGTACTGTTTGCTTGGCTAGTAAGGTCTAATTATGGATGTTATTAATTCAGATACTGAATTATCTTGTGTAGAACTGTCCTGGGTAGAATTACTTCTCTGATGGATGAGTGTCTATAGAACTAGAAGTTGGGAAGAAGGATACAATCAACCAATTAGTCTTTTGGATATTGGCTGTTTTTTCTAAGGGAAATCTGACTCCAGTTGATATTTGGTGTGGCAGAGATCTTTTGAAGATTGAGGAATAGCCGCTTCCTGAAAAATTGGGTGTTACTTGATTATAATGTTTAAAATATGATTATAATGTCACATGATTATAATGTCCAGGGGCTCTTAAGTTTATACCATTCTAAGAGAAAGAATGTAAATACCAAAGGCCTGTTCTGAATGTTTATACTGTATGTAGCTGTAAAGGTAATGAGCCCAGGCAAACTGGCCCAGTTTTGCCCCCCAGAGAACAATATACAATGATAAATAAGCTAGGTGTACAACTTTGATATTTTCAGTGTGGCACCCACAGTTTATATCAGCAGAAAGGATAAATCTCTTTCCCTCTGAGCATTATTTGATTAATTTAAATATTACGTGTATTTTTTTTCTTTTAGTTATGCTTAAATCTAAACAGTTAAGTACAAATTGCTATGAGTTCTGATTTACTCTTTTCATCAATTTATCTATGCTTGCAATTATTAGGTGCTAAATAAATTCAACTACATCCAAGCTTCATTTGAATCATGTTGTAGACCAGTGTCCCCCAACCTTTCCAGCTTATGGACTCCTGGTAGGGAAGGGTGGTTCCATGTGAGCAGTGAGCAAGCATGCATGAACGCAACTCCATTTGCACACGTGCATGCACACACACACACACACACACACACCTCACATAAATAGAGCTGCACTTGCAGTTGCATGTGCATTCACCACTCATACAAGTAGAGCTGTGCATGCCTGCCATTTCCGCAGCCTGGCTCCAAATGAGCTGTGGTACTGGGTTGTGGCCCAGGGATTGGGAACCCCTGCTTTAGACAATCTCCCCCAATTCCATGTATCAGTTATAATGCAGAATAAAATGTAACAAAACAGTACCCTCCTTTTACATCCATTTCATTCAGAAGTTGTTATCACTGGTTGCTCCAGTGTTCACACTTCAGAAGGTAATAACTGGAGGCTGTCAAGAAAAAAAAAAGCTGAACAGTTTCAGGCTTTAGCCAAATAGTTCCCCCTCATTGTTGGATTACAAAGCAATTAGCAATTAGCAATAGCACTTAGACTTATATACCACTTTATAGTGCTTTATAGCCCTCTGAATGGCTTTACAGAATCAGCATATTGCCCCCAACAATTTGGGTCCTATTTTATCCGCCTCAGAAGGATGGAAGGCTGAGTCAACCTTGAGCCTGGTGAGGTTTTGAACTGCCAAATTGCAGTCAGCAATAGGCAGCAGAAGTAGCCTGCAATACTGCACTCTAACTGTTGCACCACAGTGGCCTCTTTTACCTACATGCGAGTTGGAAACTTACAGAAATTAAAGCCTGACATAGGTAGACTATGTTATGATGGTGATGCTACAGATGGTTAGTTTGGGATTCAGTCATTTTCCACAATAGATTTGAAAGGCTAAATTTGAGCTAGATAGGTACAAGGTAAGCTCTTCGTGAAGCAACTGTTCTTTGATAGAGGGGTGTGTGTGTTGTGTGTGTTTGTGTGTGTTTAAATATCAACCAACCACAAGGGAGTGTCTTGACACAATGTATATTATACATCAATTTACCTAAAATGAGAAGGCTCACGATTGTCAAACAAAACAATGTTATACAATACTTCTTGTACTGTTTTTTTCTTTACTTTTATTGTGTGTTTCCCCAACAAAATTTAGATATGTCAATGAAGGCAACTATGATAGTTCTAGAGCAGAGAATCTCATCTTAGAAAATACAGGGAAGGGAGAAAAGACAGGGAAACCAAGTCCCAAATCTTTGAAGATCCTTTGGGTGCCTTTTCAGATAAATGGAGATCCTTTTAAGATACTTTCAGACAAAATCAAGGTTTCTCCATATTTCAGGAACACGGTTAAAAAGTGAAGCAGGAGCATAAAAGTAAAAGGGCAAAGAAGTCTCCTTAGTGTGCAGCTGTGATTGAACTTCTGTCTAATGTTGTTGGTTGGGGTTTGCAATGTGTTAAGGTAGATAAAAGTTTATCAAAGGACGAAGTGTTTTAAATGGTACAAAACTTTTCCATAACATAATCTCACCGTGTCTGCTGAAAAGTAAGTCCTAGTTGTTTTCACTGGAACTTGATCCCAGATAAATTATATGTAAGATTCAGTACATAAATTATATGTAGGATTATCAAGTCACTCTTATACTTGGGTAATAATGGCTCTATTGATAAGTAATGACCAGTAATGAGTAGTTATACAAAGTAGCTTGCATCTCATGTATTCAAACTGCTCTGTAAATGTTTCAGACTAAGACAAACGATGGAATTGTACAGTACTGAATTTTGAAATTCATACATTTAGAGTCAGCCCATATCCAACTTATTTTATTTGAGTTATTATAGTTTATATATTGGTTTAGGATCCAAACAATTAATTGGATTCCATTATTGATATATTTGATATTTATATGCTTCATAACAGTGAGAATTTTAAAAAAAACTTTAAGAAGTGATATATGGCAGATACTTTTAGCACTCTTATTCAAATATGTGATATCTGTGTGTGTGTGCATTTGTGCACTATCATTTTTAATTATGATACTTATTTTAAACCAATCTTTTTCATAATATCTTCAATTCAGAAAGCAAAACTTATGTTTCCTATACATTTTATGGACATTTTATAAATATTTTTAATAAATTTTACCCTGCTAAAATATGTCTAATGATATCTGAAATAAACTCTGGATTTCTATGATCATCTGTGAATATCTTGTCTGGTTTGTGATCTGCAGTTCCATCTTCTGAATAAGAATATAGAATAGAATAGAATAGAATAGAATAGAATAGAATTCTTATTGGCCAAGTGTGATTGGACACACAAGGAATCTGTCTTTGCTGCATCTGCTCTCAGTGTACATAAAAAGACAAGATACATTCGTCAAGAATCATAAGATTAATGATAATCCTAGGGCACAAATAAGCAATCAGGAAACAATCAATATCAATATAAATCATAAGGATACAAGCAACAAAGTTTACAGTCCTGCAGTCATAAGTGGGAGGAGATGGGTGATAGGAACAATGAGAAGACTAATAGTAATAGTAATTGCAGCCTTAGTGAATAGTTTGGACAGTGGTGAGGGAATTATTTGTTTTAGCAGAGTGATGGCGTTCAGGAAAAAACTGTTCTTGTGTCTAGCTGTCTGGTGTGCAGTGCTTTATAATGTCGTTTTGAGGGTAGGAGTTGTACAGGTCTTCAATGGAAGGCAGGTTGGTAGTAATTGTTTTTTCTTCAGTTCTGCATATTCTAGGAATCAAGATCATTTAGAGTTATGGTTGGTTGCACAGTCAGCGAGATACTTTAGACTGGACTTGGCACTTTTATCCACCCTTCGAGTCCTTCCCAAGGATCTGGGATAGCAAGTGTTGCTGTTAGATAATGTCAAAAATATTGCAGGATGTAAGCTATTCCAGGTAAAGCTGCCTTTTGCAATTGACCTATGGTAATGTTATCAATGATTATGAAATTCAAAGCTCTTGATGCTTTGGGATTGCATCAGAGGTACCTAATAACTATGGCTTTCTTTTCCCACAGTCATTCTATTTATAGAATAGAACATAGGTTTTATGATCTTTATATATATTTTGTGAACTTTATCAGTTCTTTTTGTTGTATTCTACTGTCTCCACATACTGCTGTAGTAGTAACTTTCTTGTCTGTCTTATTGACAATACTTAAACCTGAATTCTAAATCCAAAAGCACTTTATCTTCTTCATTTTTGATTACTTCATCTATTTTGTGGTTCCACTAATTTTTGCTTTCAGGTAATTCTTGCAGATATTCCAATACACCATTGATACTACTTTGCCATGCCATTGTTTGCAATCGGTTTGTGCAAATCTTCTTGCAGCATCTAATTAGGTGGTCCACTGTTTCTTCAGCTTCTTTGCAAAAAATTGCAATTGCAGCCTGTTACTTTCTTTCCCAATTCTGGCTTTGTATGCATTGTTCCTAAAGGTTGGTCTTGTGCATTCAGAATTATTCCCTCTGACTCTTTCTTCAACATTTCTGCCTTATCCATTCCCAAGTCTTGTTATCCATTTTACATGCTATTTTTTAAATACACTGGCCATGCAATACTTTCCTTGCCACATCTCTTTTCTATTTACATATGTTTTTTCTTGTTGGCCAGTTTAGTAACTAAATGCTCTCCAGCATTTAGTAAGTTATCCTAGAGTCTGCACTAGCTTCTGTGCATCTTCTTCACTAACCTTCAGATATTTTCCCATTGCCCTTCTTTTCTTTTTCAATTGTCTGGTGTACTTGCAACATTCCATGCCCACCTGCTTTCCTAGGCAAGTAGAAATCTGTCAACATTGCTGCATTGATGAAGTGCATCATTCATGTTTTTCTGGTATTCTTATCCAGGGTTTTAATTCTGCTTGAGTTCAGTCCATTATTCCAGCCATTTATCTAATCACTGGAATTCCCTCATGCTTCATTGTGCAAGGGCAATCTGTTTGCTCTGGATCTCTTATTTGCATTTCTAATTCTCTGATGGATTATAATCTTCTTCCACCTTTCCAACCTCCTCAATTCTCCAGGTAATCCTTGACTTATAACCACAGTTGGGATCAGATTTCTGCTTGTAAGTAGGTTATAATCATTAAGTTGAAGTACTAGACCCAATTTTATAACATTTTTGTGGTAATCATTAAGTGAATCACCACAGTTGCTTGTAACATAACTCAGTGTTATCCAATGCTTCACTTTTGTAGTGATATTACATTCACAATTGGATAAGCTATGCTCTGGTTAATTTTTTTTCTTTGAAATGACCCATGGGGTTAGAAGAAATATTTGAGAAAGGATATGGATGAGATATGTAAAAGAGTTGATACATATGGAACACATTTGCAAAGTATAAAGAAGGGAACAAATGCCCAAACTCATATTTACCAAAGAATTCGTAGGATGCACCACAGCTATTTTGAGGTTACTTTTTCGTAACAACTACTTTCCAGTCCAGCGAAAATAGTTGAAAGTAATTCTGGAAGCAGTTTTTGCAGGAACTGCCATAGTTCTGCTGGCGTATCAAAAACAATGAGATAATGATTTGATAAAATATGTCAGCAAATGTTGTAAGCAGAGTTTAGCTACATAATAGACAATAAATATTAAACTATCCATTATACAGAGTGACAGGTTGTTACGGGCATATATCCAGAACCCTGCAGAGTTAGGGAAGGATGCTTGTGGAAACTGGTGACAATGGATTTCCTGGTTGTTTTTGGCACTTTTAAAATTCATTCCAAATAAAGTTGTGTAAGTTGAAGCATTGTCAGAAGAGAGAAAAACAAGATTTGGGTAAGATTTATTGGAGAGATATTATTAACTATAAATGTTTCTTATTTACTTGTTCTTGATTAGCTTCCCTTTCATCTGCCTTTATTATCACTCCTTTAGAGTTAAATAACTTTCCCCCTTTTTTGCTTGCTTACATTCTAGTGCTGCAAAAGATTGTCAAACAATGTGTCTCCCAATTCTTAGAAAAGAATGACTCTATGTTATTCTAACTAATCTCAACTACAGGATGGAATGAAGGGATGCTTTTTTTAAAAAATTCTGGCATATGCCACGTATGAGAGGATTGATAATATGTTAAAGGGAAAAAAGCTGTCATTTAAATGACTCAGTAATTCTGAATAATAGCCAGATTCAGCAAGATGGTGTTCAGTAGGGATAAGTATAGGATACAGTGAATTTAAATAAGGACAGTCAATTTATAGGCATAGGATTACAAAATTGGCTGATGCTTATTAAAAATGTACCTTTTTTTGCATTTTCCCCCCTGCATTTTTAGGCCCTCCTTTTTGTTTATCCTGGAAAGCTTGATGGAAAGGAATCTTAATGAAATAATAGAGGGGAATTAGTAACCTGTAGATTCTGTCTTCTCAAATAGGAAGAAAGAGGTAGAAATAATGGTTTTTAATCTCAGAACAGATGATGTGTAGTCTTGCTAATTCTTCCTATGATCCTTACATTGATGAGCTTTCTCTATCCCATCTAATGCTAGACTCAGCAACTTTATGGTGCTGAACTTTCAGTCCTATATGGAAGTAGGGAAATCCATATTTACTTACTGAATGTCCTGACCAGATATGATATTTCAGACCAGTGGTGGGTTCCGGATCCTGGTGCAACCGGTACGGTGCAACGGGGCCAGGCATCCACCACATGAACGCCCACACACACACGCAGCACACGCATGCGTACTTACCACCCGCGATGCTCTGCGATGCCTCTGTGATGCTCCAGCTGCTCGGCGGAGCATTGCACAGGCGCCGTACACTCCGTGTGCATGCACGGAAGCGCTGAACAGCTCAAATACAGGTAAGAAGCATGGGTGGGCGTGGGCCTCCGGAGCACCGTACTGGAACGGTACTTGATGCTCCTGGCAGGCACCGGTATGCCCGTACCGGGTTGTACCAGTTGTAACCCACCACTGTTTCAGACCCTGCTCTAGATCAGCTCTCCCGTGCCTAAGCTTTATTCTGAAACATAGATAGTACTACTTGGTTCTGTTTCCTTCTCATGGGTAATCTTCTGCCTCAAATAAATGCAACAATCCAAAATATAGTGTATTGTCAAGAACATTTAGCATTTGCTTCCTTCAATATACAGCCAGAGTATAAGCAGGATTATGTGTCATCACATTGGTGTTGATTCTTAGTAACCACATAAATAGATAATCTCCAGGATGATGCTGTCCCAACCTGTTTACACAAGCAGTATAGCCTAGATATTTTTCCGTGTGGTCATATTTTGTCATATTTCTAGCAAACTCTGACAATATTAGTTGTTGTTCCATGTTACTATGTATACAAGGTCCCAGAACCTAGGTTTTGATGTCATGTTTTCTGTGTAAATAACCTTTACACAGTTTGGGGTTCCAATAGTGAAGCCTTTTCAACTAGTAATAAAACTGACAAATTCTGCTCAGTACCAGAATCAGACAGTTCCAGAACATTAAAATCAATTATTGAGACAGAGCAATTAAACTAATTTAGGAGAAGTTTAGATGAATTAAAATAGTTTCATTTTCTTAAAATGGAAAGTTCCCCCCTCTCCATCTCATGGTTATAAATGATAATATATTGTAAGCAATTTATTAACCACTGAAGGTTTAAGCAAAAATTAGGTCCATGCTACATTTTTTTTGAATATACACAGTGAAGTATGTATTTTCTAAAATTACAGTGTTTAAATTATGTTATCTTTATTATTGTGGATATTTCCAAAGAATTTCTCAGCACATAAACAATCAGTACATTAAAGCCTTTGTATGTGATCATAAATACCATAATTCTTTTGGAACTTGTCAGGGTTTGAGCCACCTGATTCGTTTTATTTTTTATTACTTTTTGAAAACTTTGTTGTCTAATGCAAAGTATCGCTTTCTAAGCATAACCTCCCTTTTCTTACACAGCCTCTGAGTCTGATTTATATCTCAGAAACTTTCTTAGAACTAGAATGGTAAATATTTACAGTCTTGGGTGTAAATGTGCCAAACTACTTAAAGGGAAGAAAGTTAGCAGAGAATATCTAGGAGTATTACTGAGAAATCTTGGTTTTCCCCCACATCCTTTTAAACCAACATATATTGTATTTATTGTACTTCTGTAAATAATTTCCATTCTGATTATTTCTTAATCTTGTTTCTTGGCTCCATGAATAATCCTATTTCTTCCTCTTAAATTACTTATTTTTCTCTTCCCCTTTGCTTCCTTTCAGGTGACCCAGCGGTGACGTAAAACAATTCTAAGTGCCGTTATGACAGGCAGTATTCCCCAAGACAGGTACAGTAATTCTACAGTGAGATGAAAAGGTGTTGTTTCACTTATAAACAAGTACACCCATGTCATGTGAATGCAGAGCATACTGTTTGCTAAACACTAAGTCAGGTGTCACTAAATTGCAGTCGTGGGCATCTGTTGGTACCCTACTCTCCTGACATTTTTGGTATCTGCTATGGGTCACTTATTAGATTTTTTCCCCCTAGCATTGGATAGAAGCAGATATCTAAACCTTGGAGTTGCTACAAATTTAGCAAATATTTGACAATCTGGGAAAAGTCTTTTTTACCTTGTCAGTTTGATACTAGACCTTTTTTTAAGAAGCACATCTGAGTTCTCTTTTCTTGTTAATTGTTTTTCTCTGAGGTTTTTATGAACTTGCATAACCCTTCTAAGTATTTGTAGTTTCCTTATGTGGTTTATTCTGTTATTGTGAAATATTTTTAGTTGATGGCATTTATTTAATAACTTAAATAATATTTTAAGGCTGCTTTTGAATTCACTGTGTCTTTATTTTTAATTTCTATTTTACACAGCTCAGGGATGTCTATGATGTAAGGATGATGTGACACATAGGCATTGTAGAGTTATTGGTGCTCTCTGAGCTTGGTGGTTTGTTTGCAGATGTTTCATACTCAGTTAGATAGAATCATCAGTATGGATGATGATTATGTTACCTATGTGGGTAATGAAACGCCTGCGAGAAAACAGCTAAGCTCAAAGAGCAGCAAGAATTCCACAGTTCAACCCTGAGATATATGTATTCCCTTCTATTGGAGACAGACATGAATCACCTCACTCTGTCATGTTTAGTGTTCATTAATCAACCTTGTTTCTTATAGATATAAGTCTGTTTGGCTCATCTTTTTCATACTTGGTCTCGGGACGCTCTTGCCATGGAATTTTTTCATGACAGCTTCAGAGGTAAGATACGGGCGTATGTGCATAATTTGTACCAGATTCCAGACCAAGGAATTGCCCATACCACTGATTCCCAGATTGTATGGTTCCACTAAGATTATATTATAAGATAGAAAACCTTAAGCTGACCTTGTTGAAAACACAGTACAGATACTTCTTGACTTACAACCTTCATTTAATGACCGTTTGAAGTTAAAATGGCACTGGAAAAAGTTTCCTATGACCATTTTTCACACTTATGACCATTGTAGCATCTCCAGGGTCATGTGATCAAAATTCAGTTGCTTGTGCAATTGGTTCGTATTTATGACGATTGCAGTGTCCTGGGATCATGTGACTCACCTTTTTGCAAACTTCTGACAAAAGCAAAGTCAATCAGGAAGCCAAGTTCACTTACCAACTACAGTGATTCGCTTAACCACTGTGGCAAGAAAGGACATAAAATGGGCAAAAACTCACTTAACAACTGCCTTAGCAACAGAAATTTTGGGCTAAATTGTGGCTGTAAGTCAAAGGGCTGCCTGTAATCCTTTCTATTTTAATGGGAGTTCAGTGAAGCTAAACCACTCTCTGTTATTCTATGCCAGGGTGTCAAACTCAATTTTATTGAAAGCCGCATCAGAATTGTGTTTGACCTTGGGGGCTGGTGGGGGGCATGGCAGGCTCAATATCACTCATGTTGAGGGGTTGTCTATGGGGGCCCGACCACTCTGCCAGCGAAAACGGGCCCCCAAGTTCCATTTTCAGCTGCAATGTCCTCCTGCAACCCCCTGCCAGTGAAAACAGAGGTCGGGAGTGCCACACACACAGCCCTCCCAAGCTCTGTTTTTGCTGGCAGAGCACTGTGGCTGGTCCTTCACTGTTTCCAGAGCAGCCCTATGGGCCACATCTAAACACCCAGTGGGCCAGATCCAGGCCCGGGCTTTGAGTTTGATACCCTGTTCTATGCAATTTAGATAACTGATCATTTTTAGCCCATTTTCTATCCTCATAACAATTAAAAGTACTGGAGAAATGGACTCTTTTATACTTGCACATGAAAGGTAGCACTCTTCTGTGTGAACTACTTGGGAAATAAAAGAAAAGTGCTAGATATTGGAATTGGTGTCCTTCATTGGTTTTCCTGACCAATTCTTTATTTGTTTCCTGTAGTACTTTATTGACCGCCTGAAAGATTCTCACAGCAGCACATCATCATTGGATTCCCATGACAATGTGATGTCACAGGAAAAGAGGTAGTTTCTCTCAAACATTTGCATTCAAACAAGCGAATTCAAGGGTTTTTTTGTGAATTTCGCTGGCAGAGGTCACTGTGGCTGGTCCTTCGCTGTTTCCAGGGCAGCCCTGTGGCCACATCTAAACACCCCGTGGGCCAGATCCAGGCCCGGGCCTTGAGTTTGATACCTTGCTCTATGCAATTAAGTACAGTTGCAAGAAAAGTATGTGAACCCCTTGGGATTACGTGGAGATTTGCATGAATTGGTCATAAATGTGCTCTGAACTTCATCTAAGTCACAACAATAGAAAAACATAGTCTGCTGAAAATAATACTACACAACTATTAGATGTTGACATGGTTTAATTGCACATAACATGTAACATTCACAGTGCAGGAGGAAGAAGTATGTGAACCCTTGGACTTAACAACTGGTTGACTCTCCTTTGGCAGCAATAACCTCAACCAAACGTTTCTTGTAGTTGCAGATCAGACCTGCACAACGATCTGGAGTAATTTTGGAACCACTCCTCTTCACAAAACTTTCAGTTGTAGCAATATTCTTGTCTGGTGTGAATCGCTCTCTTAAGGTCATGCCACAGCATTTCAATCGGGTTGAGGTCAGGACTCTGACTGGGCCACTCCAGAGGACGTATTCTGTGCTGATGAAGCCATTTTGTGTTGACTTACTGTATGCTTTGAGTCATTGTCCTGTGCATCACCTATCCTCTGCGGGAGCTTCAGTTGGCGGACAGAAGGCCATACGTTTTCCTGCAAAATGTCTTGATAAACTCTGGAATTCATTTCCCATCAATGACAACAATCCGTCCCGGCCCTGAGGCAAGCAAGCAAGCCCCAAACCCATGATGCTTCCTCCGCCATGTTTTACAGTGGGGATGAGGTTTTTATGTTGGTGTGTTGTGCCTTTTTTTCCCCACACATAGTGTTGTGTGTTTGGTTTCATCTGTCCACAGTATAGTTTGCCAGTAGTGCTGTGGAACATCCAGGTTCTTCTTTGCAAACTTCAAACGTGTGCAATATTTTTTTTGGACAGCAATGGCTTCCTCTGTGGTGTCTTCCCATGTACTCCATTCTTGTTTAATGTTTTCCTTATTGTAGCTGTGTCAACAAAAAATGTTAGCATGTGCCAGAGATTTCTGTAGGTCTTCTTTACCTCATGAAGCATTCTGCGCTGTGCTCTTGCAGGCATTTTTACAGGACGACCACACCTAGGGAGAGTAGCAACAGTGCTAAACCTTCTCCATTTGTACACAGTCTGTCTTACCATGGACACATGAACATCAAGGCTTTTGGAGATACTTTTGTAACCCTTTCCAGCTTCATGCAAGTCAACAATTTTTGATCGTAGGTCTTCTGAGAGCTCTTTTCTGCGAGGCATGGTTCACATCAGACAGTGCTTCTTGAAACCAGTAAACCCACAACAGGTGTGTGTTTTTAAAGGACAGAACAGCTGTCAGCAACACATCCAATATGATCACACTGATTGGAGTCAAGGTTGGCTCACTCCTGGCTCCAATTAGCTCTTGGAGACGTCATTAGGTTAGGGGCTCACATACTTTTTCCTCCCTTCACTGTGAATGTTTACATGTTATGTGCAATTAAACCATGACAACATCTAATGTTTGTGTAGTATTATTTTCAGCAGACTGTTTTTGTCTCTTGTTGTGACTTAGATGAAGTTTAGAGCACATTTTATGACCTATTCATGCAAAACTCCACGTAATCCCAAGGGGTTCACATACATTTTCTTGCAACTGTAACCTATCATTTTTAGCTCATTTTCTATCCTCATAACAATTAAAAGTACTGGAGAAATGTGACTCTTTTATACTTGCACATGAAAGGCAGAATTCTTCTGTGTGAACTATTTGGGAAATAAAAGAAAAGTGCAAGATATTGGAATTGGTTTCCTTCATTGATTTGCCTGACCAATTCTTTATTTGTTTCCTGTAGTACTTTATCGACCGCCTGAAAGATTTTCACAGCAACACATCATCATTGGATTCCCATGACAATGTGAATGTCACAGGAAAAGAGGTAGTTTCTCTCAAACATTTGCATTCAAACAAGCGAATTCAAGGGGGTGTTTGTGAATTGTGCGAAGCAGCTGTGCTTGATCTTGAATTCCTCCATTAGGGCAGGTAATTGGAATGGGTCAGTGGTTTCAAGCTGTACACTTTGGTAGTTACAAGAGGGACTAGGATTTCAAAAATTATATGTATCTAGCCAGTGGTGGGTTACTACCAGTTCAGAATGGTTTGGCCAAACCGGTAGTGGTTTGGCAGCCTGAGTCGCTGGAACCGGCAGCGACTCAGGCGTGCCACATCCCCAAACTGGTTCCCCGGGCGGCGCCATCGTCGGCGCATCCTCTTGTTTTTTCAGTTCTGCACATGCACAGAACAATTTTAATTGCATTGTGCATGCGCAGTTCAAGAGTGCACGCACGCGAAGCACACGCACAAGTGAACCAGCAATAGTACCTGCCGGAACCCACCCCTGTATCTAGCATTGTATAACTATTAAGTGAGGGAGCTTTGGCTCCTTAATTTTTTGCCCATATATGATTAGCATCCTCTTCCTGAAGCTAAGAGTAAAATTGTTCTTGAATTTTCTGCTGCTACTCTACCACATGGCATTTGAGAAATGGAAGAATTCCAGAAGTTCTATTCCTACCCAGCTACACTTTGCCAAAGTGTAACACTGCTGTGTCAAAAAGTTACTTCTATTTATGAGGCTGAGGAATAGGAGAGTCAATAAATACACATAAAACTGTTTTGAACGTAATGGAAAAAGATCCCTTTAACTTTTAACTAGGAAAAAAGTGTGACGGAAGATTCTTGGAAAACATTCCAAAATACTTGGCAAAAATTCCATTAAAATGTAGAGTAAAAACAAGGACCTACATTGGTTTTCCCCCTAAATGTTGTACTTCCTTTTGTTCATGAGATTGGTACAAGCATCTTTCTTTAGTTTACACATGTTTGTGACATGCTGTAGGTTCAGAAAGCTCTGTAGGAAATAGATTATCTGGCTTCAAGCTTTCAGTCAGGCTTCAAGTATACATTTGGAACCAAAGTAGCATTGATATGCTTGTGATGGCCTGGGCAGCTTCAGATAGAGATAATATCTATATTGATCTTCTTGCTCTTTCATCAACCTTTTATGCCATTAATCATGGTAGACTTCTGGATTCGTTCTGGGGTAGGGAGATGCGGGCACAGTGTTGGGACGGTCCCCCTCCTTCCTCTGGGATCAAATTCAATTGGTGTTGATGGGGGTTGGGGAGGTTGAACCTATTCTTTCTCCTTTGTGCATTTCTCCTTTGTGCATTTCCTTAGGGCCCAAGGCACTCACTCCTCACTCTTATTTAACATCTACATGAAAGTACTGGGATGAGCATGCTAAAGATACCTAGTTGTGAATCTCTGTCCTGGCCAACCAAATGATGCTGTGGAGATTCTGTCTCATGCCTGGAAGTTGTAAATGGGGGGTTGAGGGTTCTGAATGGGGGAACAACAAGCTTCACCAAAACCCTTGAAAGATTTGATTTGATTTGATTTTGATTTTATTAGTATTTGTAGGCCGCCCTTTTCCCTGAGGGGACTCAGGGCGGCTCACATAAAATCGGGGAAGGGGAATACAGACGTTAAGATAGAGACATATAATAAAATAGTAAACAACATACATTCATCATTCGGGAGGGGTAACTATCCTTGTCCCCAGGCCTGACGGGCGAGCCAGTTCTTAAGGGCTGTGCGGAAGGCCTGGACGGTGGAGAGGGTGCGAATCTCTACGGGGAGCTCGTTCCAAAGGGTCGGGGCTACTACTGAGAAGGCCCTCCTCCTTGTAATTGCCAGCCGACATTGGCTGGCCGATGGAATGCGGAGGAGGCCTAATCTATGTGATCTTATTGGTCGCAGGGATGTAATTGGCAGAAGGCGGTCTCTCAAGTATCCAGATCCACTGCCATGTAGGGCTTTATGGGTGACTAATAGCACCTTGAAGCGCACCCGGAGATCAACAGGTAGCCAGCGCAGCTCGCGGAGGATAGGTGTTATGCGGGTGAACGAGGTGCACCCACAATCACTCGCGCGGGCCGCGTTCTGTACTAGCTGAAGTCGCTGGATGCTCTTCAAGGGCAGCCCCATGTAGAGCACATTGCAGTATTCCAGCCTAGAGGTCACAAGGGCCCGGGTGACTGTTGTGGAGCCTCCCGATTCAGGTAGGGTCGCAACTGGCGCACCAGGCGAACCTGGGCGATTGCCCCCCCTGGTCACAGCCATAACTGGTGGTCAAGCGATAGCTGTGGATTCCAGGAGGACTCCCAAGTTGCGAACCCTCTCTGAGGCGTATAAAATTTGACCCCCCAGCCTGAGAGATGGAATATTGGTCGAATTTTTGGGAGGAAACACAACAGCCACTCGGTCTTTTCTGGGTTGAGGCACAAGCTTGTTAACCCTCATCCAGTCCATAACAGCTTAAAGGCCTCGGTTCATCACGTCTGCCGCTTCATTGAGTTGGCACGGGGCGGACAGATACAATTGAGTATCGTCCGCATATTGATGGTATCTAATCCCGTGCCTGCGAATGATCTCTCCCAGCGGTTTCAGTAGATGTTGAATAGTAGGGGGGATAAGACCGAGCCCTGAGGCACCCCATAAGTTAGGGGCCTAGGGACGATCTCTGCCCCCCCACTAACACCGACTGCGACCTGTCCGAGAGGTAGGAGGAGAACCACCGCAACACGGTGCCTCCCACTCCCACCTCCCGCAGTCGTCGCAGAAGGATACCATGGTCGATGGTATCGAAAGCCGCTGAGAGGTAAAGGAGGACCAGGATGGAGGAATGTCCTCCATCTCTGGCTCTCCAGAGATCATCGATCAATGCGACCAAAGCGGTTTCTGTGCTGTAACCGGGTCTGAAGCCTGACTGGAAGGGGTCTAGATAGTTTGCTTCCTCCAAGGACCGCTGGAGCTGGAAGGCCACCACCTTCTCAACAACCTTCCCCAGGAAGGGGAGGTTGGAAACTGGACGATAGTTATTAAGGATAGCTGGATCCAAAGATGGTTTCTTCAGGAGGGGTCTCACCACCGCTGCTTTCAGTGCAGCGGGGAAGTTCCCCTCCCGAAGCGAGGCGGTCACAACCGCCTGGATCCAGCCTCGTGTCACCTCACTGCAGTTAGTAACCAGCCATGAGGGACACGGATCCAGTACACAGGTGGAGGTACTGAATGTACACAGGTGAAAGACTGAATGACTTTGGGTTTTAGGGCACCCTGGATCTGGTGATTTTCCATCTTTAGTTCTAGATGGGATTGTATTACCCCAGACAGAACTGGTGTGCAATCTGGGTGTCCTTCTGGATTCATGGCAGGAGCTGCTGGCCGACATGGCCTGGAGAGCTGTTGCACATCTTCATTTGTTACCAGTTGTGCCCCTTCCTAGACACAG
The DNA here is from genome assembly GCF_009769535.1 of Thamnophis elegans. NCBI lineage: Eukaryota > Metazoa > Chordata > Lepidosauria > Squamata > Natricidae > Thamnophis > Thamnophis elegans. The sequence goes on from NC_045544.1 coordinate 77,659,509, forward strand.
TGGCATCGTACATGGTCACTTGTGCTCTGCCTCCTTGTCCCTCCTCCCAGTGGATTCTGCACTGTGATTTACATGGAGTTAACCTTGAAGAACATCCAGAACTCTGGTGGGTTTCCATTTTTTTTATTACCAATTCGCTCATGTGCGCGACACTTCTGTGCATGAGCAGAAGCATCCGGGTGGGTGGGCAGAGCTTCCCACCACTGCCACTAAAACCCACCTCTGTTCCAGAAGCTGCAATTAGTCCAGAATCAACAGTGCAAATTGTTAGGGCATATCGGTATACCCACGTTACACTTTTGCTGCCCCAAGCTGCGCTATATTTGAAGAACTATCTCTTACTGGTTGTTTTTACCCCACTCCATCAAATCTGGCAGAAGGATATACACCCTGATCATTAAAGAGGATCCTGTGCCTTCTTAGTTGCAATGCCTCCCCTTTAGAACACCATGCCATCTGAGATTAGATCGGCCTTGATCCTGCTGCCTTTCTGTAAAACTCTTAAGACATTGGTGTTTTCCCAGTTGGAAGGTAATAGAACTCATGAAATGCATAAATTTCTTGTTCATGGATTTACCCTTGATGATTCTCTGCTTTTCATTTTTTATTGTTTTAATTATTTCCACTTTGATGTTCATATTGTATTGGACTCTTAGAGTCACTATCTGAGATAGGCAGTCATATACATTTTAAAATAATTATAGTTAAAATAAATTGTCAATAAAAAGAAAGGCAGTCTGGAAAAGAGGCACTGCAGTACCTGGAGACAGCAGAATACAAGAGAAATAATTGTCAGAAATCACAGAAGAAAAAGACCTGCAAATAGAAGTAGAATGACTGTGGCAAAAGAAGGCAAATATAGATACCAATAGGTGCCTTGGGTGCAATCCCCAAACTTATGGAGCACCACTTGAACACCATCAGCATTGACAAAAGTGCCAACAGTCAATTGCAAAAGGTTGCTTTGCTTGGAACAGCTTACATCTTGCAACAATACTTCCTACCAGTGACGTGCGGTGAGGTTTATGGCTGGTGAGGCAAAAAGAAAGAAAGCGGCTTTTGGACGCTGTCAAGAAAGAGGCTTTTGGACACTCCGGCGGTATGTCCGTCATACACACACACACACACACACACACACACACACCAAAGAATCCCAGACAGACAAACAAGCAGCTTCCCCACCGTGGGCTTTGTTCTTAACTGACAGCGGGCAAAGGGAATAGAGAAAAGCGGCAGCAAGGCTGCCTTTTGCGGGGAGAGCAGGAGCTTGGCCAACCACGGAAACGTGCCCCAGGGCTGGGATCCAAGGCGCACTTAACTAGGTGAGGAACTTTTGCGACCCGCTGGGGCGTGGGAACTGAGGAAAAGAATGGAGGGGAGGGTGGGCGTGCGGAGAAGAAGAAGCGTGCCGAGCTGTCATCAGGGCTGCTGAAGCTTGCGAGGAGATCTTGAAGCGGAAGATCCCAGGGCTGCAGACGCGGGGCTTTGATCTGGTGAGTCTGGGATCAGCGGCCCACGAGGGATTGGCGAGGATGACCGGCGCTTTTTTTATCAGCCCCGAACTGGGTTTGATCCCAGCACGCCTCTTGATCGGCTGAGAGAATGTGATCCAAAAGGAAAGGAAAGTGTCTGAATTAGGACAGGCAAAGACGAGAATTCCCGCTTGAGGCAAACCCGGTGGGTTTAAATTGAAGTTCGCCTGTTCTTCGTGCTTCAATTAGGGATCTAAGCTGCCTTCAATTAGGGATCTCATCTAATTCAAGAGATCTTAATTCATTAATTGGCCATTTTCTGGGATAATTGATCCCTGGGCCCCAACAACGCTGTCAAGCACTGTCAAGAAAGAGGCTTTTGGCCGCTTCGGCAGTATGTCCTCCATTAGAGGCGGAGTGGCCAAAAGCCTCTTTCTTGAAAGCACTGTCAAGGAAGGCTTTTGGCCACTCCAGCGGTATGTCTGCCATACACACACACACACACACACACCAAAGAATCCCAGACAGACAAACAAGCAGCTTCCCCACCGTGGGCTTTGTTCTTAACCGACAGCGGGCAAAGGGAATAGAGAGAGGTTGCGGCAAGGCTGCCTTTTGCGGGGAGAGCAGGAGCTTGGCCAACCGTGGAAAGGTGCCCCAGGGCTGGGAAATAAAGTGCCAGCCCACGCGCCAGCAGAGGCAGGTAATACACACACAGACACACACAGACAAATTACTTACAATAATACAATTACTTACAAATTACATTAATTATGAATTCCTTCCCCCTCCCTCTGACCCACATACCTTTTCCAGCTGTGTCATAGAGGATTCCAACTCTGCTCTTGTCTGCCATGATGAAAATGTAAAAAAGGTAAAAAGAAAAAGGCAAGAACTGCTGAAATAAGGCTGGATTAGCTGCTGCCAGAGTCTCCAATGGATGACTGCTTAACTGTTTAAAAAAAGCCTCTTTAAAAAGTGCCCTCTATAGGAGGAGGCGAGAGAACCACGTGCCTCATCTACATAAGGAATTTTTCGCCTTTTAATCTTTGCTTAACTCTGCTCAAGTGATCATAAAGATAGACTAAATGAGGCACGTGGTTCTCTCGCCTCCTCCTGTAGAGGGCATTTTTAAGAGGCTTTTGTAAACAGTTAAGCACTAAGTAGAGTCATCCACTGTGACTTTGGCAGCAACTACCTCAGCCTTTTTCCTTTTAATTTTTTTTCTTTTCATGATGACAGTGGTGAGGCCACTGCCTCACTGCTGCCTACAACATTTCCCCATCTTAGGTCTTGGGAAGGACTCAGTAGATAGACAGAAATGCCAAATCTCATCTAATCGGTTAACTATGCAACTAACCATAATGATAATGATAATAACCCCTTTCTATTCACTTGCAGGACTATTACAATCATGCTAACTTGACTGGCACAGGGAAGAAGGAACCTCCATCATACTTGCAGTCCATATTTAACAATGTGATGACATTGTGTGCCATGTTGCCTCTACTCATCTTCACCTGCCTTAACTCTTTAATCCACCAGAGGTATGATCTTTATAGATTTTCCAAAATGAAAATTCCAGACTTCAATTGCTGTGAGTACTTTGATTCCCAGCATAAAGGCAGCATTCGGACCAGGTCATTTTGAGCTTCTCTGTAGGAAAATATGTATCATAACTGAACCATAATGCAACAGATAATTTATAGATGCATAAAATTTCTTTATTTATGTTCACAAATTCAACATAGTCGGTCTAGATAGCTCCTCAATCTGAGTGTTTCTAGATGTGTGAACTTTAACTCCTTGAAGCATAATCATTGTTGAGCAGTCTGTAAAGCACACATTTGAAGGATGAACAGGTTGGGAAAAGCTATTTCAGATTGTGATTATACATCTAAAAACAGGTTATTCAATGGTTGAAGTTATATCTCAATTGAACTAAGAAGAGGAGTCAAGCTATTCTCCAAAGCACATAAGGTCAGGATAAGAAGCAATAGATGGAACCTAATCAAGGAGAGAAGCAACCTAAAATTAAGAAATTTCCTGACAGAACAATTATTATGATTTTAGAAAGGCAAGGGGTTTTTATCTTTATCTTTTTCCATTTGTTAGGATCCCTCAGCGAATACGGATTGGATTTAGTTTGGTTGCCATCTTCTTGGTCTTCATGGTAACAGCGATCGTAGTCAAGGTCCCAATGGAGCCTTTGACTTTTTTCATCGTTACTATGGTCAAGATAGTCCTAATCAATTGTAAGTGAAGTGTGTGTGTGTGTCTGTACACATTTATGAATTGTTAAAGTGACCACACCTTTTCTATTCTCACAGATTTATATATACATTTACAGATAAACACATTCTGTCTCTGATGTGCAATATTTCACCCTTACCTGTGTTTGAGAATATAAACTTTTTTTTTAGCATTGAGCTCTTTGTTAGGATATTGAAATGGGTGCAATTTTTGGCAGTGGGAGGATAGGCAAGAGCAGATAGAAACATTTCCCATCAATGATCAACATAGCATGCATTTACATCCTGCCCTTTTGGCCTTGGATTCATTTTATAGTGTTTACTTTCTGTGGATAAGATCTCTTTGCGATTCCCCTTTAAGTGGTTTTGTCTTCTTCTTTCTTTTTTTTGACAGCTTTTGGGGCCATTCTCCAAGGCAGCCTTTTTGGATTGGCAGGGCTCCTTCCCGCCAGTTACACGGCTCCTATTATGAGCGGTCAGGGCCTTGCAGGGACATTCGCAGCAGTAGCTATGATCTGCGCTATTGCCAGTGAGTATTGCGTATTGCTTTATTGTTTTGGTTTATGCTACATCTTTCAACCCGTAAAGCAACCAAGGCGGGGTATACATTATCTCTCTCTGTAATATTGATGTAGAGCTGTACATCACCTACAGGCCTCCTCTGATATTTCAGAGAGCAAGAGGTTTGTTGAGAAGCCACCCATCACTAAGGAAAGAATTGCCACTTTTCTCTAAATCTTTTTCAGCTGGTTCCGAACTAAAAGAAAGTGCCTTTGGTTACTTCATCACTGCCTGTGCTGTGATCATAATAGCTATTGGCTCCTATATCATGTTGCCTCGTCTGGTAAGGTTGTTTTTTTTCTGAAAACAGCCCTGAGTATGCTGTGAGAGTGGGAAAGTGTGGGAGTGTCTTGACATGCAAGCACCTTTGTGCAACGTTTGCCGGGCTCTTCATTCAGTCCATGAATCATTGGGAAGGTACCCAGCTTGTTTCAGAAGAATTCCCATTGTCCAGCCACAACCTAGTTGTTTTTTTTTAACCCCTGCTTCATTTTCCTTCTACACCACCTAAATAGTACGTTAATATTTCCCCAGGATTTTTTCTGCTTTTATTCAATGAAGAATAAGAGAGAATATGCAACTTCTGCGACTCAGGCTGAAATGGAAACAAAAGTTGTTTTCATCAAGAAAGGTAAAAACTAGAGCATGGAAAGAAGGAGGGTATTGTATTCATGTCCGTAAATGCAGGGTGAAAATACAGTAAGTGCTATACCAGACATTCCCAGGTTACAAATAATATTGCAACCAATGGTAAGGGATGCTGGAAACTGTAAATCAGTCATCTATTGAGGCTTAAAGGTAGCAAATCTCTAATTTAACACATGTAGAGTCATCATCAGAACCTCAAGGCAATTAAAAAAACATAGCCTATTTTTATTCTGTTTATCCACTTATTGCCTTCTAATTTCTTCTCAAGTTAGCAAGTTAAAATGAAACCCATGTTCGTCATCACCTCAACACATATTGATGGCTTAGCGTGAGATTTCTTACACATTTTCTACCAGTAATAGTTTCATCTAAGGCTCTCCAGAATAACCAGCTGCCAGCAGCCACTGAGCAATTTTTTTTTATTTTCTAGCCTTTGCTATTCTCTTTCAAAGATTGTATGTGAGAAGAAATATACCGAACTTTGAATACCCACCAGTTTAGAAGGCCGGTGATGAAAAAATGAACTCTTGTTTATTTAGGCAATGTCTCCAAAACACATTTTGAGAAAAACAACTTATTGAAAAGCCATAATAGGTTTTACAACCTGTCTGTTCTCAATAAATTTCCCTAATATTCTACACTGAACTAAACATTTCATTCTGATTTCTGCGGTCAAGAACTCAAAATATTTTTTTCACAAGCATTCATAGGCAAAACAGCAAGGACTAAAATGTCACAGGCAGCAGTGACTAAAACAGTTCCATTAAGATAAAACCACTTTAAAATAGCATTTACTGTAGAAGCATTTAAGAAACTTCTGGGCAGAAAACATCTTGGCCTTTCACCAAAGTGATTCTTGGACAGTGTCTCTGGAAAGAACATTTCATGACTGAGGACTATTCAGACAAAGTCACTTGCAGTTCAGAATGTAAAGGCGCTTGGAGAACAGACCCCATTGACACCTAAGGCGTGGGCAGGAATGAAGGATAAGAGGCTCTTCTTCAGATACCGTGGCCCTGAATTGTGAAGCCTTACAGCATAAAATTGGCCTTTTAAATCAGGTACAGGACTGGAATGGGACCAGGGAAAAAGATACAGTACTGGTTCAATAATAGTGTGCAGTCCTAATTTCTGCAAAATATATGTATTAAACATTCATTTTGTCCAACTTGTTCTTTTCATTGGTCCACAGATGTGGTTAATGGTGTTGAACGAAACCACTCTGGGAATGGAGAGTCCCTTGCCTCCAGCCACAGATCTTCAGTCCTTGACATCTTCAAAAAGGTACTTGACCTATGGATTGGGCCTAGGTGTGGATTTTCTTTTCACACTCTAATATTCTGCTTCTGTGTTTGTTTAAAACTGTTATCTGGAATTCTATGATTGTATTTGCCTTTGCAAATATAATCATAAGGAGGATAGGGAGCATGATGGCCCAGCGGTTAAAGATGCTGAGCTTGTCAGTTGGGCTGGAAAAATGTCTGCTCAGTTTTGAGACCCTAGCACCACACAACAGGGTGAGCTCTCGTTCCTGCCCCGGTATCTGCCCACCTAGCAGTTTGAACACATGTAAATGCAGGTAGATTAATAGGCATCATTCTGGTGGGAAATCACTGCACCATAGGCGTATAGCCATGCTGGTTACATCACCACAGAACATGTCTTTGGACAATGCTGGCTCCCTCGGCCAAGAAAAAGAAATGAGTACCATGCCCCAGAGTTGGACACGACTGGTAGGAAAACCTTTACCTTTACCAATTTGCCTTTGCATATGTATTCTCTTTGTAGATATGGGTTATGGCTGCTTCTGTATGCTTAGTTTTTACTGTTACAATTGGAGTCTTCCCATCTGTCACTGTTGAAGTAAAGCCAACTATTGGAAAAGATACACCTTGGGGTAAGTTAAACTTGGTTCTTAAAACTGATTAAGGTGCGCAATGATGAGACCGTTTGTGAATCTTTCAGAACTATCTGCAATCCTGCAATCTTATGACAGTGTAATCTGAACTCTATCTAAATCCAAAGAACAGACAAAGGGAGACATTTATGGTTCATTGATATTTGGGGGTTGAATTCTCACAACATTTCACATCACACCATTTCAATTGGGTCATGTCAGGGTTTTGACTAATCCATTCCAAAATGTGAAATTTCTTCTGCTTCGACGGGTCATTCTGTTCTAGATGCATTTGTGTGTTGCTTAAGGTTAATATTGTGATGCAAGGCCCACATTTATTTAAGCTTCAGTGTTCTGATATTTCCTGTACAATTTGTTAAAACAATCCAAAATCTCATTGTGATCCATCTACATCCTGAGGCTGCAAAGTTGGACCCAACCATGATACTCTCATGGCTTCCTTCGCAGTTGAGAAGAAGTACTCTTATTTTCGGTTTTGCTAACTTGCCACGTGTCTAAATAATGAAAATTCCACTTTCCATCTCATAAGCCCCAGCGTATCATTCCAATAGCCAGCTGACTTATCCATTTGGTATGCATACCACTGTTTCTTAATTTAAGTAGATCTTAAAATCTGTCAATAGAAGCTATATGAAGTTCAGATCACATTCTAAGTCAAGGTATGGCAAGATTACAGAGATGTGCAAAGAGTTCACAAACAGTTTCTCTTGTAACCCAAACTTCCTCTGGAAAGCCTAGATCAGTTTACAGAATGTCTCCTGGCAGTCTGCTTAGCCTTAACTTTATTTGCCATCTGCTTTTGAAGGAGCCTCACTATGAGTAAAGATGATGAAGTGTGGGCGAATTTAGCCTGGAGAGTGGGAAGACCTGAAAAAGAAGGATCGGGTGTGGGACAAAGTAGTTAGGGAAATACTGAAAACCAAATAGACTCTATTTAATTTTCCTTATCCGATTAAGACACAATTTGTTTGTTTTCCTGTTTTGGAGGTGTTGCTCTTCCCACATCCATGTACATTTATGTCATTTATTATCCGACAATAGACTATATAGATACTTTATTGTTTATTTTATTTTATTTTTCACTGTCCAGTTCCACATATTTTAGTGTTCTAGTCCTTGATAATACGGAAAGGTTTAAAAAAGAATTAAAAATCATTATCACTGTGTTACATTAATTGAGCATTGTGATGATGGACCCAAATAGACTAGAGAAGTAATAACAGTCAAGACTAGAATTGAAGAAGAATGAAGATTGAATTAAGCTGTTGGCAGAAAAAAATCAGTGTTGAGACACTATGGGGTCACACTTCTTTCTGAAAACAGCAGGCTTGGAGGTTGACTTTCTAGAATAGATCAGACCAAAAAAAAGTTTAAAAGGAATTGTTAAGACTACCCAGATGTGTAGGTAAGATGCTGTGTTAGTCTCATGTCTGTCCTTAAGGTCTTCTCCTTCATCAGACCTAAACTGCAAACTCAGATTTCAGGATTCTGTAATGTTGACTTAGAGAAATAGATTCACAGGTGCATCAATAATGACTTGGTAAAAATCCCTCACAGCTTCCTGTTGTTATTATTATCTGTTTGATGAAGATGGAAAAGAGGACTATGTACTATTTGCCTAGCTAAAGTCGTATCAATATTGCCCTCTTGGTACACTGCAGCAGGCAGAGTCCTTGTCCTGAGACTGACCACGCTTCTTTATTACTCTCTCTTCAGTTCTCTACTTCAGCCCAGTTGCATGTTTCCTGATGTTTAACATCTTTGACTGGGCAGGAAGGAGCCTCACAGCTGTCTGTGTTTGGGTGAGTATAGGGAAACCAGGCATTTATGGTACTCCACTAATGCACCCTTCTTAAAGTTCAGATGTGTCTTCTGAGCTAGGATCAAGAGGAAAAAAAGGTACTTTTGTGAAACAGTTCTGAGGAAAAAATACAGAAGTATCTGAGGAAGAATGGTGTTTTTTGTTCCGTTTTTCCACAATTTATTTATTTATTTTATTTAATCATTAGAATTTGTCAAACGAGGACAAGAATAAAAGAATAAAAATACAGTTTTAGGGACAATAGGCACGTTAGTGCACTTATACACGCCCCCTCTACTAACCATTTAAATATGATGTAGGGTCCACAGAAGTCAATTTGTGACTGAAACTGAAAATTTGTAGCTGAAACAACTGAATCAGGTAGAGCATTCCAGACTTCGACAACTCTATTACAGAAATCATATTTTTTACAGTCAAGTTTAGAATGATTTACATTAAAGTGGTTGTTCGTGCGTGTATTATTGCAATTAAAACAAAAAAAAGTCATTTACAGGTAAAATATTACTGCGTATAATTTTGTATGCAATACCTAGGTCTGACTGCAAGCGACACAGTTCTAAGTTATCCAGACTGAGAATTTCAAGCCTAGTAGCATAGGGAATTCTATTATGTACAGAAGAGTGCAAAACTTTTCTCATAAAATACTTCTGAACTTGCTCGATTGTACTAATGTCAGATACATGGTAGGGATTCCAAACAGTTGAACAGTACTCTAAGATTGGTCTAGCATAAGTTTTATAAGCTCTAGTTAGCAATACAATGTCTCCAGAAAAGAAGCTTCATAGAATTAAGTTTACAACTCTTAGTGACTTTTTAGCAACGCTATTACAGTGAACTTTGGAGCATAGATTGTCAGAGATAAGTACACCTAGGTCCTTGACAAAGTGAGGGTCATCAGCTAGTTCAACGCCACCTAGCTCATATTTGACATTCTGATTACATCTACCAATCTGTAAGACAGAGCATTTATTGATCAAAGTTTGAAGTTGCCAAATAGATGACCATTCAGACACACAGTCGAGATCATTTTGCAGAACAACAGAATTATCTGTAGCATTGAATAATTTTATGTCATTGGCAAAAAGGACGCAATTGCTTTTAAGTTGATCACATAAATCATTGATATAGAGCAAGAAAAGCATGGGACCTAAAATGCTGCCTTCCGGAACACCACTGTTAACATGCAGAATTAGACAGCGAGTTCCCTATAGTTTGACTTTCAGCAGGTAATTGGACAGGAAAGCAGCAATCCACTTGTGCAAAGGACCAGAAATGCTGTAAGAGTTTAATTTCAACAGCAGTTTATCATGTACTAAATTGGGACAATTGATGTCACAATTATGTACAGTGAAGAAGGAAAAATATTAAAGACACCGATCCTGCTGAAGCCATTTTAGGAAAGCTTGACTAAGTTGCTTAATGCTGATTATTGTTTATGTATGTGATATAAAGAAAAGAAGACTGATCTGACAATGGCATAGAAGCTCCATAAAAAAAGATGGTAGAATATTCTGAGCTTACCTTGGACTGACAGATGCTAATGGCCATTATATACTCATGGCAACACAGCAGCAAAGAAGTAAGAAGAGGCAGGAGGCAGACTTTCAAGTTGCTTACTAGTAATTTAAAAAATCTGAATAATGAATGAATATCACACGGGTAATTTTTCTATAGCAAAGGTGCCACAAACAGTCACCTTAACTGTGGAGAGAAGTCTTAAGCTGAAAAATCAATGGGAATCAGGGGTGGGTTCCGGCAGGTACTACTGCCGGTTTGCTCATGGCTGCACCTCATGCGCATGCGCTTGATAACACTGCATGCGCATCCACAGTTCAATAAAAATTGTTCTGCGCATGTGCAGAAGCCAAAAAAAAAGATGGCGGCACCTACGGCACTGGTTCGGGGGCATGGCAGGCCTGGGTCACTGCCAATTGCAGCGACCTAGGCCGCCAAACCAGTACCGGTTCGGCCGAACCAGTAGGAACCCACCACTGCTGGAAATCGTAAAAGGGGAGCCTAAGAAGGGATGAGAGAGAAAGAAAAATACTTCAAGCAAGAAAAATGATTAACGGAAAAAAGTAAATCTGGTAGTCTAATTCACTAGACACATGAGTAACAATGAAAGAAAGGGGAAAAATACAGGGATTAGTTTGCTTTGTCCAAATAATGTGGCCTGTTTTTTCCCTGCCATCTATTACCCTCCTATTTGGTGAGGGCACTTTAAGTTGTCTAGTCAGTAATCCCGCACTCACTATTTACAATTTGCAGTCCACCTGGCACAGCATAGGAGTAGTGTATGGTTGAAGGGCTGAAAAAGAAATATTACAGAACCACCCAAGATCTTGAATGAGTATAAAGAAGCCGAAAACCTTTCTCATGTGGGCTGGGAGAAATACATTTTCCCACTATCACTACACCTCAGCAATTGAAACATTATGCCAGCTGGCCCTTACCTTTCAGGCCAATAGCTTTAGCGTAATACTAATAAGATAGATTGATTTAAGTTTTGTCAGTGTACAGCAACAGCCCAACTCGTTTAAGTCAGTAAACCTCAGCCATAAACCCATCCCAGTCCCAGCTTCACCTTTTGTGTTGGGATAGGTTATGTTGGCTGTTTTCCCTCCTGCCCAGCCTCTCAGGCTTATCCCAACGAGAAAGATGGGTGGGTGTGCCGAAAATATGTTTACTGGATTTTCTTTGTGGAAAGTTTGACTCCACAGAGATGACGGGTGGGTGGTTTGAGGCTGATGAGCCACACAGATCCTTCCTTTCCTCAGTCTGGCACTTCTTCCTGCTGCTTTCTCTCCCTGGCAAAAAGTCTTATTTTGTATGTCTGCCACAACACACATAGGAAAGGAAGGCTGGGGAGAGAGGGTGTTTCATCCACTTTAACATCTAAAGTGACTCCCTGTTTATCCAGCTCCAAAGGGGAATAGAGCTATTTTTGCAACTCAGCAAAACCTCAGAAAGTCTCATTCTATTCCCAGAAGTCTCAATGCCCTGCCAGCGAACATTTCTATGTTAAATTGGAACTAACAATCTGGGATATGTTTGGCTATGTCACTCTGTTTTTGGAGAATCTTCTTTTTCCATTTTTTTGGCGAGGGGGGGAGAAGTTGGGATGTTTCAGAGACACGATAAGAATCATTTTATTTCTACTCCATTTAAGTAATTAGACTTCAGATAAACATATACTGTACCTGGAATGCAGTGGCTCAGTGGCTAAGACACCGAGCTTGTCGATCAGAAAGGTCGGCAGTTCAGCAGTTCGAATGCCTAGTGCCGCGTAACAGAGTGAGCTCCCATTACTTGTCCCAGCTTCTGCCAACCTAGCAGTTCAAAAGCATGTAAAAATGCAAGTAGAAAAATAGGAACCACTTTGGTGGGAAGGTAAAAGTGTTCTGTGTAGCTTCGGCATTTAGTCATGCCGGCCACATGACCATGGAGATGTCTTGGAACAGTGCTGGCCCTTCAGCTTTGAAACGATGAGCACCGCCCCCTAGAGTCAGGAATGACTAGCACATATGTGCAAGGGGAACCTTTACCTTTACCTAGTGTTAAAAACTCATGTCCAAAAAATGTTTGCTCACTACAGACACAATCAAATAGTACAATATCTTTGCAGTGACATAGGTATGTACATTCATAACCTTCTATCAATAACCCTAAGCTATTCAGCAGGAAAAGAGTGAGACAGACAAAATAAATGTATATAATCAACTATTGTGTGAAACTGATTAGTAGGTAGAAAATCTTTTGGTGGGCAAAAAAAGACCCAAGAACCAAGCTGTAATCTCCAGAATCAAGTCCCTTTTAATCAGGAAGCCTGTAGAGTGTTATTTTTTGTTCCAAAAAAACAGAGATCAAGGATCCTAACCAAGCTGTTTTTACCTAGACAGAAACTAAAAACCTAGAATACAGCAGGAGGGAAAGTTGGCCTCTTTAATCAAAGTTTGCTGCTAGCTTTCCTCTAATTTATTATCTTAGTCTGAGCCAGAAGCTGTCTGGCTCTTCGGCTTTGAAATGGAGAGGAGCACCGCCCCCTAGAGTTGGGAACAATTAGCGCATATGTGCGAGGGGAACCTTTACCTTTAAACATATGCTGCATAAGGCAGTGTGACATAATTTGGTTTGCACCCACAGAAAGATGCCATTAGACTTGATAGATGACCGTAGTAAGAAAGCCAAATGGTACTGTATGTTATAGAAGATGGCAAAACATGTTCTGCTTAGAGAGCAAATGTGAATGGTTAAGGTAGCTGATTGAAAATAAAACATATAACCTTTATTTACAATCTTGCATGAAATCATGAGGTTGACATAAATTCTCTTGTTGATTAAAAGCTACCTTTGGCATGAATCAGATCATCTACCCCACAAGGTCAACTCCATTACTCTGTAACCCCCGCTATCCCAAAAGATGTTAAATTATACCTTTGTGATACTAGAGAGTCAAAGCAGTTGTTAACATATCTACTTTGATTGGCTATAAATTTCCAAGGCTTGAAGTAAAATGGGAACTTTCAAAATTTAAATCCTGTATTTTATCAGTAAACTGTGGCCTTTTCCAACAGGAAAGCAGGGGATGAAGCAGGGGATCTGAATTTAGAAAGGGCCCCAGTTCTGACATATCCTGAAGAAGATTTTCTAAATTCAGATTTAATGTTCAGATTTAAATTGCAGATTAACGATGCTAACCACAGAAATGTTTTCTTTGGCAGAATGAGCTGTAATGCAATCTAGATACGGACAAGGAGACAGGTTAACAAGTCCTCTGAAGGTCTCCGAAGTGGGGCGTGGGAAGAGTCACCAATGGGTATTAACACGGCCCATTTGCCCGGAGATTGAGGTAGAATTTGAGGGCACTCCCTCTACTACTCCTCTTGATTCCCCAGATTAACCTCAGTCTTTGGCCCAGAAGAAATACTTTTTTGGCTCTCCATTTGGTAATCATCTTGTCTAATTCATTTTTTTCTTGATTCTTGATTCCTTTCACCTCACTCATCTGCGCCTCAGCTTGTCTAATTCATTTTTTTCCTGATTCTTGATTCCTTCCACCTCACTCATCTGCGTCTCAGCGAATTGCCTTTATTGCACAAGCTGGTCTTTCTGCGTTAGCAGGGAGCTCCTGAGCCGCTGGTCGGTTGGGGGGGGGAGTCTTAGGCAGTGCGCCGCAGGGCATTGCACCGCGCATTCCCTTTCAGCGGAGGAGAGCACAGAGACAAATTTGAAGAGAGCGGCTCAGTCGGAGCCAGCTCAGGTGATCGGACCACGTGATTGGCGGTCGCCATCTAGGATGGCAGCCTTTATGGAGAGGTGCACGTGGTGGAGCGCAAGGATTGGCGCTCCAGTTTCAGAGGCTGCAAGCGCTCAGGACCATCACCAGTTCCCAGGAGGGCTTACTTGGGCCTGTACTCTGCCAGAGATCCGGGGAAGGCCCCAGCGGATCGGCGGTGGGCCAGCCTTTCGTGCCACGGATGGTTGCACTGTCCACTTCCCAGAGTTGATGAAAGGACATGTTTTTTAGAGTACCCCATTTGTTTACAGCTGGTTTTTTTTTTATAGAATTATTTCTCCGCTTCCAATTGATTCACTACTGGTTTTGTGAAATGATTATTCAGTTTTTTGTCCCTGACAGTGACCCAGAAACAAGGAACAGCTGTCCTTTCAATCAGTAATTTTTGTTCAAATATAGAGGAGAGTGGCTATGAAGGAAGTAGATCTGAAAGAAGCAAAGAAAACAAGAAAGCCACAATCTCCAACTCCCTGATCTAAGCTCTACTCAGCAGCCATCACAGACCCTCCTACAAGGCCTCTATGATTATAGGATGTGGCCAATGGTATTTTGGCTGGCAGACCCAGCTCTGGAGACCTCCAAAGCCCAAGAATGTATGAGGAACAAACTGTTTTCTGATTTATAATCTGAATTATATACTACTAAAAGTACTTCATGAAACATAACACCGTAAATCAGTAAAAACAGATTAATAAACTAAATACAATAAATATTAGTATTTGCAAAAACGGTTCAAATTTTTTCCTTCACACGCACACAGTTGAGAAAGAGAGTGAAACCTTGTGCAAAGGGAACTTTCAGATTATTTCTCACAAAGAGTAATAAAATATTGCAATTTAGGAGAATTTAAAAATATTTTTCCCTAAATGTAATAACGTGGGTTAGGCAGGCTTCTAAATCTAGTTAACAGAATAATAATAAAATTTAACCATGATATCATATAAATAGAACAGATATGTCCTTCCATGTCTCTAGTCAGAGAAAATCCTTCTTCATATTTTGGCAAAAGCATCATAAATCACATTCATGTTACTGTGGGACATTGTAAACAGCTCTAAATGCTGTTTCTAAGCATCTTTAATGCGGTCACATGACCATGGGTGGAGAGGCAGGCATTGTAAGTACATTTGATGGGATCCATCATAACTTTAAAGAGTTGCTGAACAGCCAATCATAAGTGATGATTACCTGCATCCACCAACTCAAGGCATCTTATGGCCTAAGACAGGGGTGTCAAACTCGATTTCATCGAGGGCCACATCACGGTTGTGTTTGACCTAGGGGAGGGGGGCAGGGGGGTATGGCCAGCTTGACATCACTCATGTCAGGTGTGCCTGGGGTGACCTGAGAACTCTCCCAGCGAAAACTCCCGAGTTGACATGGCCTCGTGCAACCCTCTGCCAGTGAAAACAGCTCAGGAGAGCTGCATGTAGCCCTTTACCTAATCTGTTTTATTAAGTAAAAAAATGCCTAACTTGAGTAAACTGCTAACCAGCAGTCTGAGGTAAACCAAACTGGCTTTTCAGTTATGAGAAAATGGCTTCCTCAGAATTGCATCGCTCAAATGTAAATAATATTACAAGAAGCCCAACTTTATTCAGAAAACATTTCCCATTGTGAAAGTTTTTCCTGGCTAAAGCAACTCGGTGTCTACAGCTTGTGGCATTACATGCAGGATTCCAAGTGAATGATTCCAATAATTGCAGGGATTTGGATAAAGTAGTAATGGATCAAGTTATAATGCTCAAGTCAACTACATAGAGAAAGTAAATTCTGAAAGACTCTTAGTGCCATTGCTAATGGCAGCTACAATAAATGATGAGTGATAAACCTTTCCGAAAGGTAATTGTAATTTGTTAATGAAAATTCCCTGCCAAGGGAATCTTTTTATAGAAAGATAAAAGGAGGTAGTTACTTCTGCATCTGTAGAATATAAAGCTTGAACGTTCTATCCAGATTAGTTATTGGAGAACTGCTCTAAATCTTGTGAAAATAATCAGTTATGATATGTATTTAAAGGAGGCTAAGAAGAAAAAAGTATGTTTTATATACTGGATATCTCACATAAAAATGATTAAGAGTTACTTAGAGTTGCTTTGTTCTTGACAATGCAGTTTAGGTGTTAGAACATGCCACATTCTTGGTAAGCATTAATATGACTCTGGTTTTATCACCTGTTAAAAATAAAATCTTAGCTGTACCCCTTATCATTATGGGTCTTTAGATTTTAATGTAATATGATTGCACATGTATACTGTCTTCTCTTATTTTTTCTTTAAAACTAAGATATGTTAAGTATATTGATATGGAAGCATAAATACCAGCAACATAGAATGGAGTTTGCTCAGAAGCGGAAATACACCAATGAGAGGAAGAGTGGGAAACAGAGGAGAGAAGAAAGATGGGAAGAGAGGGATAGGAGAGAGGGTAAGGGGGGAAGATGAGGAGGATAAGGAGGAGTGGAATGTAGAGAGAGGAGAAGGAGAAAGGAAGGGGAAGTAGAGTAGGAAAGGATGATGGAGGGAAGAAAGGAGGTAGGAGAGAGGTAGAAGAAAGAGGTGTATGGAGAGCAGAAGAGCTAATAATGGGTTTTTATCTTTCTGGGCGTTGATGACAAGAGGAACTGATGTAATTACTACTTAATACAATAGGATATTGGCTACGTAATAGTATACATGTGATTGTATGTTATGAAAATGGAAAATAAAAAAAGTATATTTCAATAAAAGAATTATGGGTCTTTTGAACATAACAAAATTATTAATTACATAATATAACACTGAAAGGGGAAACCTACATTTGATCTACAGCAGTGAATTGTCAATATATATCTTTGTAGCATTTATTTGTTACACTGGGGCAGAGAAGGCATTAAGCAATAGGGACAAATTTGTTTATGATATAATTTTTCCAGTTTTCTATTTATCACAGTGATGACTAATTTTGATATCATAATATATTATTCTTCCCTTCCCACAGCCTGGGAAAGAGAGCCGCCTGCTACCCTTCCTGGTGATTATCCGTCTGATTTTCATTCCCCTCTTCATGCTGTGTAACGTGGAGCCCCGCCGTAACCTGCCTGTCATCTTTGCTCATGATGCCTGGTTCCTCGCCTTCATGCTGTTGTTCTCCATCTCCAATGGCTACTTGGCCAGCCTCTGCATGTGCTTTGGACCCAAGTAAGTGTGGCTTGAGATGAATGGATTGTGAGGAAGGAAAAGCAACTGGTTTTTGGGTGGCTGGATGTTGTGCTGACTAGTTTTTATTTTTCCTTCTAGGAAGGTGCTGTCTCATGAAGCGGAAACTGCCGGAGCCATCATGGCCTTCTTTCTCTCCTTGGGTCTGGCTTTAGGAGCCATCCTATCTTTTCCACTCAGAGCCGCAATCTAATGAAGATACCATGGGGCATCTCTGGGCAGAAGAGCAGTAGTAGACTTATATTACCATGGAGCATTTCTTGGCTGGCTCCTGGGAACTTGTTGCCTTAATACCTCTTGGCTTGGAAGAGGGCTTCTCTCTTACTGGCCAAATGGCCTGGCTTCTCCTTGGGTATAAGACCTCCCCTTTCACACACATACACACGCACACACCCTTTACCTGTCCCAGCTGTGAATTATTTACATTGTCTCAATGTGTTGTGCCCTGCTTTACTATCTGTGGCAAAAGAGAATTGTTCCCAGTCCACCTTCCAGCTTTTCAGTTGCTCCTGTGAATTTATTGAATGTGCTCACAATTCATTAGTGTCTGCTCTACCCACGAGAGGCAGCAGCACCAAGTTGCTGCACCCCCAAAATGTTCTTCACTCAATGGCTCCATGGAAAAGGAGCCCTCTTCTTCAGCTGCGTGTTCAAGCTTATAAGATCCGTGGTTTGTGGACATTCAGAATTATGCAAGAACCTCAACAGCTATTACTTGGAGACGGGTGATAGAAAGTAGACCTTGGCTCTATTTCCACACTTTTAAGTAGTTTGGACAACAACAACTTCGGGGCCATGAAGTACTGGTTATTTTGAAAATTGTATTTTGTATACAAACTCAGTACGCCCTTTCTTCCGAAGGCTCATCTTTTCTCTTTTCCAAGATTTTGCATGATCTGGCTCTAGGGAGCAGGAATAAATGAGCTCATGAACTCTTCAGCATAGTGCAAATGATACAAACGGATCATTCCCAAACCCGGCTGTTCAGAGCCCCTGCAGTTTTCTGTGCTTCTTCATGAATTTATGAAACTCAGGATTTGCGTATTTGAACTCTTGTTTAAAAATGGCAATTTTTTTCTAAGAGAACGGCTGTCACAAATAAAAAATAAGGGTGGGGTTTTTTGTAAAGTTTGAAGCTAACATTGCCTTGTATTTAAATTATCTAGTATTGTTAATTATAGAAGTCTATTTCATGTGGGAATACAACAAAGGCCAATCATATTAGAAAGTAGTGATTTTCAACATCCTAAAATCAGTTGCCTGGCCTTAATATGGTACAGTATTGTGGTAGGTCTTTTTTGTCTGTGTGAAGGAAAAATGGAACTAGAGCGCCATCTATTGGTCAACCTTTATATATTGCCATCTGTGGGTCATAATGATACAGATAGTCTCAATCTAGGAATGTTAGTTTAACAATGACTTGAAGTTATGGTGGCCTTGGAAAAAGTGACTGATGACTGGTCCGCAAAAATAGGACTATTGCACATGCACACACACACCCCTGCAGTCACAATTCAAGCAATTGGCAACTGGCTTGCATTTATGACAGTTGCAGTGTCTTGCAATTATGTAATCTTCCCAGCTAGCTTGTAACAAGCAAAGTCAATTGAGAAATCCAAATTTGTTTAAAGACCATGTGGGTCACTCAACAACTACATAAAAAGAGTCATAAAGTTAAGTCCGACCACATGACTCACTTAAGGACTGCATTGCTTAGCAACCAAAATTCAGGCTCTGATTGTTGTTGTAAGTCAAGGATTATCTGCATATTAACAGTATATATTTAAGAAAGCCAAAATACATCAGGCCTTTTTTAAGGCATTTAAATTGTGTGATGTCCCCAAATAGCAAGGTGTAGAATGCTCCTTCTTTATTTGTTGTTCAGTGGTTTAAATTAAGACAGCAGTTTTATTATTGGGTTCTGAAGTATTTACAGCTCAGCAGAAAGTGGGAAATTTCAAATAAAGTGCAGAATATTTCTGATAGGCTCACAGTCACCTTTTCTAAACATGACACTAAAAGTGTAGAATGACATCAGTTGTTGGAATCATGGATCTTTTCCATTTCTTAAATGTTGGAACATTTAATTTATATAACTAGTTTGTCAAACATGTACAAGATAACAGGTATAAATATAAACATGAGCATGTGAAATGAATACAAATAAATGGGGACAGTAGGACAGGGATGGTAGGCACGCTGGTGCGCTTATGCCCGCCACCTTACCTCACCTCTTAGGAATGGTGTGAGTTCCACAGTAGACAGTTTAAGGTTGAAACTATGGGGGCTTGAGGAAGTAACAACCGAGTCAGGTAGAGCATTCCAGGCATTGACCACTCTTGCTGAAGTCGTATTTTCTGTAATTGAGCTTGAAGCAGTTTATCTTGAGAGTATATTATTGTGGTGGAAGCTGAAGTAGTTGTTGACAGGATGCTGTAGCAGACAATTTTGTGTACTATGCTTAGGTCAGACCCTAAGCGGCATAGTTCAAGGTTGTCTAAGCCAAAATTTCAAGCCTGGTGGCATAAGGTATTCTGTTGTGAGTAGAGGAGTGGAGGACTCGTCTCATGAAATACTTGTATTAATGTCCGATATACAGTGTAGATTCCAGGCAGGCGAGCTGTATTTGAGGATTTGTCTGGCAAAGGTTTTGCACGCCCTAGTTAGCAGTACAGTGTTACCGGAGAAGAACCTTTGCAAAATTAGGTTAACAACTCTTAATGCCTTTTTGGCAATGCTGTTACAGTGAGCTCTGGGGTTTAGATAGTTTAAGATGAGTACTCCTAGGTCCTTGACAATGTGAAGGTCATCTATGAGGTCATATCCCCCCAGCTTGTATTTGGTGTTCTGATTTTTGTTGCCAATGTATAAGACAGAGCATTTGTTAGTTGAGATTTGGAGTTGCCACTTGTTCGACCATTCTGACAACTAGTCAAGGTCGCTTTGTAGGGCAGCAGTATTGTCTTAATCTTTTTTAAAGCATTTAATGGAATACTTAGGAAGCAATTATATCTTGCAGCGTTATTTGCCTTACAGAGGACAGGTGTCCACATAAGGATGACTGGTCCTCTGATTATTTTATTGGCCCCAAGCATTTATTGTTTTTCTGCATAGCATAAAAAGGGCATTGTCTCTGCAATAACACAGCGATACCAATGAAAATAAGCTAGCTAGTTGGAGCTCTATTAATTTCTTTAATGCAATTTTTTTTGGGCTTAATTTGTAGGGGGGGTGTTATATTAATATAAACAAGAATATAATAAATTGAAGGATATCCGTGAAAACAGTTAACCTCACAATTTCACACACTAGAGGTGGGTTGCTCCCAGTTCGGTCTGGATCAGGTGAACTGGTAGTAGTGGCGGGAGGCTCCGCCCACCCACCTAGATATTTCTGTGCATGCGCAGAAGTGTTGCACACTCACAAGAGAACCGGTAGTAAAAAAAAATGGAAAGCCACCACTGTCACACACCTGTTGTCATAGCCAGGTCTTGAGGGACCTTTGAAAGCTCAGGAGATAATGGGCCAAACTAATCTTTGGGGAGAAAAGATTCCATAATGTGGGCACCGCAGCAGGAGAGGCTTGTTTCATTGGGCCTGCCAAATGCAGCTCCCCAGAGACTATAAGCTGTAACATGCCTATTGGGTTGGATCTGCTGGGATGGGCAAATAAAACCAGGAAAGAGGCAGTCCCTCAAATAAGCATGATATATAAAGAAAAATTGGCTGTAAATATGTTGGTCTATTATGTGACAGTGAACTTAAACATGAGTTTGGTTTAACCATTTTCTGTTTATCCAACCAAAATATTTGAAATTTAGAGTATTGATCCTGAGGCTATTGCTATTTCACAAGTTGCGCGCCTGTTAATGCTGTAATCAGAAAACTGGCACAAAATCCCTTTCACCAGCTCCTTTTCCTGTCATTTCCTGGCAAGAGAGAAAGGGGGAGAAAAGCTGTTCCCTCCCCCTTTTCATGTTCATCATCACAACCTTCCACTAGGTGTCAGCATTGGAAAATGCAATCATTCCTCTCCTTAAAAGTGTGGCATGGCAGACTCTGACAGTCTTTTAACACATTCAAGTTGCCCAAATGACAGGTTGCTACTGCAGAAATACTCCACAGGGGGTAACTTGTTGCTTGAGCTACTTCTGGACCTGGGTCTCCTGGTCCCCGGAAAGCCCAAAGGACTAGTACGCCTAGGCCCAGAAGCTGCTTGTCTGGTGGAATAGAGGCAGGGTGTGGAATGATGCTGCTAACAGTCCACCCACCAAGCAGCTACTGAGCACTTTTGGATAGCACTTTACTGGGCTTAAAAGGTTTATTCTATCCTCACTGTAACCTTCCAAGGGGGTAATCAACCACGTGTGGTTGCAGCATATAGTAGTATCTCAAGGAGTAAACAAAATGCCAAGGGGATGCAGTGGCTTAGTGGCTAAGACAGCTTGTTGATCAGAAAGGTCAGCAGTTTGGTGGTTCAAATCCCTAGTGTCGGGTAATGGAGTGAACTCCCGTTACTTGTCCCAATTTCTGCCAACCTAGCAGTTCGAAAGCACGTACAAATATAAGTAGAAAAATAGGAACCACCTTTGGTGGGAATGTAACAGTGCTCTGTGTGCCTTCCGCATTTACTCATGACTATGGAGATGTCTTCGGACAGCGCTGGCTTTTATAGCAATAGCAATAGCAGTTAGACTTATATACCGCTTCATAGGGCTTTCAGCCCTCTCTAAGCGATTTACAGAGTCAGCATATTGCCCCCAACAACAATCCGGGTCCTCATTTTACCCACCTCGGAAGGATGGAAGGCTGAGTCAACCCTGAGCCAGTGAGATTTGAACTGCAGAACTGCAGTCAGCTGAAGTAGCCTGCAGTGCTACATTTAACCACTGCGCCACCTCGGCTCTTTTCTGCTTTGAAACAGATGAGCACAGCCCCCTAGAGTTGGGAATGAGTAGCACATATGTGTGAGGGGAATCTTTACCTTTACCTAGGCAAAATGCCATCTCTTCACTGCCTTTACATGACAAGCAGTTCAAAGCTGCTATCGGATTATCTGCTATAATACATGAATTTCTTGGAACTATTCAGTGTCATGGTGATACCATGCCTTTATAGGAAGCAGTTTCCAAGATACACGTTGTAGAGTTCCTGAGAGGCCCAAGACATCTTGCAAAGCATGAGAAGGCATTGTCTGAAGGAGTCCAGCGCCAATGGAAATAGCCATGGAAGGCAATTAGCAAAGAAGGAGAATGATGTGTGGCCACAAAAGTATACACTGTTTTCTTCTAGTCACGAGTATCTTTTCCCTTTATAATAGGGTGATTATTTCTTCTGCTTCAACAGGTGAGATGTTCTTGCCTTTGCCTCCCAGGAAAGTGGATTTCACCCAGCTTTTAATTTTTAACCCAGAGTAGCTTGCTTTACCTACTGAAATTGCTTTTCCTGCTATGGTTAAATTGTAACACAGAGCCCTGTTCCTGTGGGCATCTGGCCACACTAATGAGGCATGCAATGAAGATAATCCAGGATACTTAACAACTAGGCATACAACCGTTGCCAACCACCACAGTTACAAGCAGAATTTAATGGGCATATTTTCACTTCCAGGACATGTGGCATCTCAGGGGAGGCAGAGCAACCTCTTGAGGTTCAGAGGGAAAGGCCAGAGTGCTGTGAATTCCTACCTAGTTTTCCCAAGCTTTGGAAGCTCCTGAGCCAGCCTGATATTAGAGCCTGACTAATAAGCTGCTCCAAGCACTTAGGACTATGATGGCAAACCTATGACACATGTGCCAGAGGTGGCACGCAGAGCCCTCTGTCGGCATGTGTGCTGTTGCCAGCTGCTCTTTTGGCCAGCTGGTCTTTGTGGGCATTGGAGTGGCACAAAATGGCCTGAAAATGGCCCAAAAAACTGCCTGAAAACAGTCAAAAAACGGAGCTGAGTTCAATGTAGAGATATTTTAGACTGTGATTGTCCAAAAGTTATACCACGTATGGTCTTTGGGAAGTCGGGGGGAGGGAAGGGAGGTGGGGATTTAGGGGGAGGGGGGAGGGGGGAAATTCAATATGTGTTAAATTCCATGATTGCATTTGTATACTGTGGCTTTTCAATGTTAGTGCGAAAATAGAACAAACCGAATATACTGGAAGATAATAGAAATATACCGAAGGAAAGAGTCGAGTGAAAGAAGAAGGAGGGTGGAGAGGGTGAGAGAGAGGAGGAGGAGAAGGGAGGGAGGGAATGGATTAGAGGGAGTGACAGGGTTAGGATTAGAAAGAAGGGGAGGGGAAGTAGGCGTAGAGGGGTGTGTGAGAAGGAAGAATGAAAGTTGGAGGGGGTTGAAAGAGGGTGTATGGTGGGCCAAGGTGGTATATTGGGTTTGTATTGTAGAGGGCATTTTCTATATAAGTGAAGGCCGTGTTTATTACTCAATGTTATATGCCCTGATCAAGCACAGTAAATATGTGATTGTATAGAATGAAAACATAATAAAATATATATATAATAAAAAAAAAACAGTCAAAAAACTAGGATGCACGCTGGCCAGCTGGTCTTTGGTTTTCCAGTGCTCTGGCGGGCGCATGAACGTGGGTTCCAGTTTGGGCACTCAGTGCAGAAAAGCTTTGCCATCACTGACTTAGGCATTGCAATGCAATTCCCTGTTTAAGAGACAGGAACAAGAAGTGGGTTATTGTTCCTCACTTTTGTCCCTTTATTTTATGGCTCAGGTTGACATCCAGTTGTTACTGGCAGGGCTACAAGATAAAGAGGGGGCAGACGGCAGCATCCCATTGAACCTCAAGACAGGCGAGGTTGGGAAATGAAGCGCCTGTCTCTTTCCCTAGAATGCAGGAGGATCTCTTGCCCTGCCGACCGTTGACACCCTTCTGGCTTTTGCAACATCAGATGGACGGGCGATGCAAATGGAAAGCTCCCTAGTGGATGCATCCACCTAGGCATCAAATGAGGAAGACAGATGAAGTTAGAGCTCCCTCTAGTGGCAATAACGGGACTTTCAGGCTCTCGTGGGAAGGGCGGGGGAAAGGGCGGGAAGGGAAAAGAAGCCGACTGTCGAAACCAGCAAGGCGGGAGACTTCGCGCAGAAACTAAGGTCTCATCACCGCCCAGCCACCATACTGTCTCCCTGCGCTATCGTGAGAAGGCTCTGCGAAAATAGTCCTCGACGGCCTCCCTGGGCTGAAACACGTCAATCAAAGCCGTTTGAGGACCCTCCCGGAGGGAACCAACCGAGCCGTAGGAAGAGCCGAGAGAAGGTTTGCGCGGAATCCAAAGGCAAGAACGAGCGAACGTCTCTGAATGTGCGTGCACAAGTGCTTTCTCCAGCGAGATCTCTGACGTCTGGAAGTGCTCGGGGCCAAGTTTTTCCAATCAAAATGGTTGGGATTGAAGAGCGAAAGATTGTCTCTCTTCCATCGCCCCTTGAGCTGTTACTCATGCAAGCCCCATTTTAGATCCCATTTCAACCCCCGCCAAGTCGCCATCACTGCAGAACATCACGAAGAGGAGACAGGAGAAAGCGCTGAACCTGAACGTCTCCGCCCTCCGCCCATTCGCTTTCACTTAAAAGGGAAAGATCGGTGGATCCCACAATACCACGAGATTTTTAAAAACCCACCTTTAGATTACAATGATGAGCATTAAACACAGACTCGGAGCCATTCCATGGACCCCGTCGTAAACATTTTCAACCTGCTTTATTGTTTTTAATCCAATTTCTCTATGATACAACTGTAGAACTACTGGTGATTAAAAACAGAAATTCTGTAAACGTTTCAGCCTTTCAGATCTTCCAAGTTTTGGACTTTTGGAGAGATAGAAATGTTCATATTTCAATATTCCTTCCCCAACCATTTCTTTTAGATTTATTAAAATAAATATTAAAGGAGCTGGTATGGAGCATCTAATAGGCAAGGTGCTTGTATAAAAGCTCTATTTTATTACTCTTTTTAGAGACTTGAAGTATATCCATACATTTTTGCTAATGTGGGATCCTTGGTGCTTTCTGAGTTTGGTTGTTTTCTTGCAGATGTTTCATTAATAACTGCATAACATCATTGAAGACTGATGTTATCTAGATTAATAATGAAGTATTGGCAAGCAAAGGTGCTGAGCTATGGAATAGTCTCTTTTATTGGAAATTTAAGTTATTGCTGAGCAGATCTCCATCATCATTTGCTAACCAGGAATGGCTTATTGATTTCCTGCTGCTATTCTGCTGGTAGACAGGAAACTGATCTATAAGGTAACATTGTTAGGAAGGGCAATTATATCTGTCATGAATTGTTACAGCTGGTTACAAACACTGGAGAAAAGTTGGAGTTTAACGTTACAAATCATAACGTTGTATGGGAATGGGACAGATCTTCAAGTGCAGCACATTTAATCTTTCTGGCCTGACTGCAGAAAGGCTGAAGGCTGTTGGAAACTTGGAATGATGGTGGCTAAGATTTTCTGGTCTGTTTTGGTTTGTGGGAAGAGTTTTAAGAGGGTTGGTTGAAACAATGTAACTGGGGTCCCATTGTGGCTGGCCCATAACTCCTGCTCTGATGTCAAAAACCAACCCAAAGGAGGCGGGTTGAGATTTTTAAGGGTATTTATGCATCTATAAGGTTTAAGAAACCACATTTGCCCTTAAAATTTCGTTTAAAAAAATAGGTTGACTCTGGATGTTTGAAACTATCACAAAATGCTCAATTCTGACACCCAGGTTTCTAAGCCTTTAAATTGCCAATCAAGTCTACTTAGCAACAAATAAACCCACATATATTCCTTCAGTGTTTGGTTCATAAATTATTTGCCTTAAATTAGAACAAAGCTTCCATTCATAACCTCTCTTTAATTCAAATGTTTTCATACCAGGTGGATTTTATATATTATAGATCATGGAATTGTATATGGGAATAATACTGTAGAGATATTGTGGTATGTAAGACATTTGGGGGGGTGGTGGAATAAAGGAAGAGTACACTATAATTTCATTTTGGGCATTATTTTAAAATATATTGCAATTGCAATACTTAAGACAGGGTTTGCATAGGATACTGCAAGCTAGTCACTTACATTTCAGCTTAGTATTTTAGGTAAACCCAGTCCACTAAATCAGTTTATAGTTCAGTGTATTTATGTAAACTGAAACATTTGGGTTAAACACCAGTAGCATGCATGTTGTACAAACCTAGCTTTTAAGTGCCTTGTTTTCTGGGAAACATCCCCATATTATTTTCAAATAAAAACATGTGTTGTTAACCTATTAATCCATCAATCAAAGCAACTTGAAGGAGAATAAAAATCAGGCTTTAAAAAGCTATTAATGTGAGCCCTTATAAAAAGTGGGGATAGTGTGTGCCAACAGAAAAACAGCATTTGCACCAGATACATCCATCACTCACCCAAACAGAGAAAAAATAAATAAATACTGGGATGCAAATGGACTCATGCTTTGTAGGCTATGGAAACATTTGCTTCTCAGCGTATAAAACAACTAGGTGGTTGTTAAAAGAGATTAGGAGAACCCTTGACAATCCAATGAAAGGATTTCTTCCATTATTAGATAAGGGATGGCATCATTTCAAAGCCGAGAACAAAGGCAGCCCACAGCAACAGCGCCATCAGAGGGTGCTGTCGATCTCGGAAGAGGCCCTTTTAAGGCGGATGGAGCAAAGACCCGAAGGATTGCGGGATCAGCCTCTATAAAGGGCCGAGGGAAGCGACGACAGTTCCTCTCCGGGCTGCGCCGCTCTCCCTGTCGGAAGGTCACGCCGTGCTCCAGGCTCGTCTCTCCCGCCGTCGATCAAAGTAAGCGGTCTCCTCCAGCCAGAAATGGAAAGTCGAAGATTCTCTTCCCGTTTCTACATGGAAACGGGCTGGAAAAGTCTCGCCTCTCTCTCTCTGCTTCGCTGCCGCCTCTGGCGCAGTAAAGACCGACGAGGAGGAGGCCGGGTCCCCCGGGCCACGTGCTTCCCGGGCGAGCCGAGCGCCTGGGCCTCCGGGTCTCTTACCAACGCCCGGGTCTCAGTTCGCGGGGCTCGCCGGCGCTTAAGACCCCTATTCGGGTTAATTCACGGCGTGGCCGCGGGGGAGGGGGGTATAAGGCTTAGCCAGGCGGGCAAAGCCTTGTGGCGGTGCGTGCACTGCGCCAGGCCTGCCTGCCCGCTCCTCCTCCCCCCCCCCCACACCGCGCTAGCATGCCATGCTTGAGTGTCGAGCCTCGGATTAGCTTCCGCTCACCGGCTTGGTTTACCATTATCCGCCACCTGGCGAGCAAGGCGAATCCCGCGTCTGGCGCTGCGCCTTCCTCGAGTATCCCGCACTCCTCGGCATTGCAAAAGGGCCGCTTTCGTTTCTGTCCCTCGCGAGTTGTAAATAGGTTGGCATCCAGCCTTAACTCCGCTCTAATGCCCACCGCTCTAATGCCCGAAACATGCACACATACGTACATACGTGCGTGTGTTTCGGGCATTAGAGCAGCATCTCTGAATTAAGGTTGGATGCCAACATGGATGGATCTGAAAAAATAGATAGACCAAAAGAAAAATAGATAGATAGATAGATTAGATAGATAGATGATATATTTTATTTATCTATTTTTTATCTGGGTCTAACGGCTGGGATTGTTGCTGTTTTCGCTCATATCCGTGGAAATTTCAGCGGGATTAGAATTGAGTCAAAAGAACAAAGAAAAAAAAGCGGAGGTGGATCTCCGGGTAGCGTTGCAAAACGTGTTACGAGGCTTCATTTTGGAACCATGATCTCTTTAAACCAAGAAATAATCCTGGCTATAAATCCTTGGGTTTTTTTTTGGGGGGGGGGGTAGGATGAAGGAATCACAATGTGTTAAATCTAGATTTAAGCTGTGGTGATGTAATGGAATGTGTGGATGACCTTGGGGAAAGAGTGAAAGTGATGCTGTTTATTGAGAAGCAAGCAGGCAAGAGAGGCAGGAAATAAAATAAATGCTATAAAACAAAATTTTAATGGTAGTAGTTTAATGGTCAGAGAACGAAATTTAGGAAGGATTGTCCTAGGTTCAAGCAATTAAAAGGTGGTTGTAGGAAGTTTGTACTTTCAGACTCGCAGATTATGTTCATATGGCCTTACAGAAAGTGGAATTAGTTTTATCTAATCCCATTACCTGTCTGTTTTACCTGGGAGGGCTGACATTTTATCTGGAACTCCAGATTTCCGATGTTCTGGCTTAGTAAAGATGTAACAGAGCTAAAAATGCATTATGCTCATTACTAGAAGTAATTTTCTAGGGACCTGGAGGAGATGGGAGAATGAGCAGGGTTATGCTTTGTGCTGGAGAGCACTGCTGCCATCTAGTAGTAGGATTCATTTTTTTAAATAGGTATACCCGGTAAGGAGGAAGAAGGCATGCCGTTTGCCCCCCCCCCCCCAGCCATTCACTTCTTTATTTTCAGCAACCTGTGGCTATTAAGCTAGGTCTGAAATACAAGCCTGTCATAATTTCAGTCCTCCATCTTTAAAGGCAAGCAATGCTAGAGATTTCTCTTGCAAGGTAGTTGGCTGTTACAATCTACGATGTAAGATGCAACTTTCAGCATTCTGTAAAAAGGTATATGCCCATTACAAAGGATGTGAACTCTTGAGTTGTTTTCCAGATGCCTGAAGAAATCCAGCATGGTGAAGAGGATGTGGAAACATTTGCCTTCCAGGCAGAGATCGCCCAGCTTATGTCCCTGATCATCAATACTTTCTACTCCAACAAGGAAATCTTTATGCGGGAGATAATTTCCAATGCCTCTGATGTGAGTATAGAGACTTGGAGCTAGGGCAGAGGAAAAGTAGAGGGCAAGAGTGCAGGGAAATTGGTAATATTTGGAGTGGATTGAGTAAAACTAAAATTTAAATCACATCTCCTTGTAGTCCTTTGCCCTGAAATTTCAAGAGATAGGAATTAAATCCAACCAATGTAGAAGACACCAGTTTGAAAAAAAAAATATGACAAGTGACCTGGATAACATCGTAGTATAAAACCCAACTGTAATAGCATGATGTTATATTTTGATTAATGGAATTCAAAACAGTTTTTAAAAAATAATGATCAGTGAATTTGATTAAAGAACAGTACTTCAGATTTAAGGAGTAAATCCAGTTCTTTAAGTCATGTTCTATTTCAATACTATTGGTAAAAAAAAATTGGCATTAGTAGAAAAAATTACAGGTAAACAAATGATGGATTTGGTAAGAAAAGGTGCAGAGTTCTAGTCCTCAATTGGGCTCAGCTTAATGACCAAGCAGATGTTAGAAGGGAAAGTAGAATTCCCTGTTGCTCCTCTGCCATAGGTTACTCATTCTTGTGAGTTCTTTTGCATGGCTGTTTCATATTCTTGTATACTTTTTTCTAAAACATAAGCACATTAATATTTGTTTTTGCTTTGATAGTACTAGAAAAGAGAGTTAATACTAGGTACAATAATTGCAAAAATTATTTGGTGTGTTACTTTTAGTAACAGAATTGAGCCTCCTAATGTTCCATGCTTTTTAATATGAAGGCATAAGGAAACATGGCTTTACCATAATGGAAGACAGACCAATTGTGTTGCTGAATGTCTGCCACTGGGCATAAAATCAAAGCTAAGATCATACAAATGGTCCATCTGTCTCTATGTTCTGTTCCTATTAGTAGCTAGCTATGTGCTAAGGCGGCTCAATTTTAGTCCTCCCTGATTTATCTCAGGTTGTATAACTTCAGGATCAATGCTCTATCTGAACTCTGAAAGTCTTGAATGCAGTTCCTGGAATGCTTCAAAAGCTTGCTATTGAATTACAATGTTGACCATATTAAATGCAGGGAGAGTAATCTTAATATTCCTATTTTAATTAAAATACCTTTTCATTAAGTCAGCATAATATTACCTTGGCTGTAACCACTTGCCTGTTCTAGCCCTTCCTGTTTGAAATATGATTTCCAGCTTTCAATATAAAGTCAAGCTCATTAGGGGCATATTACCTAAGACTCCCCTCTATCCTATTTTTGATTTATAAGTAGCTGTGTATCAGCTGCCCTCCCTGCCATGCTTCTGTGAACATGGCTTTATTGAGTGGTAATTACCGGTGAACCTTGGTAAATTCCTTTAAGCCAAGATCATCACTTCATTTTTTATGGTTGCAGATTTCACAATTTCAAGTCCATGCATGTTTTTTTTTGTTTGACACTCACTGAGATCATCTAATTGGTTGTACTATACGAGAGGAGGTATGAAGTACAGGAGAATATCAGTCTTACTTTAAAAAAAAAAACAATATGGTGTCCCCCTTTGTTTCTAGAGCCTAATAAAGCTGAGTTAGATTATGATTATATATTCAGTGACTAAGAATGAGCACCATTAAATCCAGAGGGTTGCCTTTATGACTGGGAATTAAAATTGTACTAAAATATATCTTACTCACAGTTAAGTTTCTCTAGAGTATGCACATGAGTCCTTTTGCTGTTCGCAACAGACATATGCTTTGGAGTAGGTTTGTGGGTGTGTTTTTTTTCCTTTTTAAGGTTTCAAACCAATCTTTTGTTTCCTGGACTTCATTTCTTTAAAACTAGAGGTAATATAGATCCTTGAATTATGGTTGAAGCTTGACAGAATCCACAAAACATACAATTTTTAACCTTCTAGGCTTTGGACAAGATCCGCTATGAGAGTCTAACAGATCCTTCAAAGCTGGAAAGTGGCAAGGAGTTGAAAATAGATATCATCCCCAATCCCCAAGACCGTACCCTTACGCTGGTGGACACTGGCATTGGAATGACAAAGGCAGACCTTGTCAACAATCTGGGCACTATTGCCAAATCTGGCACAAAAGCCTTCATGGAAGCATTGCAGGTGAGTGGCTTCAATCTAGACTTTTGGAAATGCTTAGGGTCTTCACATGGCTATGAAGTTCTGACATCAAAGTTCTTTCATAATGTGGTCAATTTGTCATAAATATATATATCCTCAAAATTGAGTAGTGCATGATCTAGAGGTGAAGATGCCTCCCACTTGGAAGGTTGAGAGTCCAATCCTAGCAGTGACAGATGTTTCTCTATCAGGCACAAAGAGAAAATATCTGTTGCAAACACTGCATAGGTGTGAGGAAGGGCCAGTAAATGCTCAGCTTCATTTAGTTGCCCTGATTCCACCCTGATAAAAGGAATTAGAGTTTAAAAATGTATAACTTCAAACTTGGTGGTCAGCTGAATTCCTTTGGTGATGGGGTGTATCTTCTGTAGATAGGAACTGACTGTGGAGAAGGGCATTTGCTGAAAGAGACAAAGTTGTCTGGTGAGGATTGTCAGAGCTTCATGTTTATAGAGTAGAGGCCAAACTAGCAGGAGCATCAAAATAGGAGTCTTGAGTACTAGCAAGAAAAGTTGTGAATAAGATAATTCACCTTAAGCAAAATAACATCATGGACATGATTTATTCTACTGGAAAGGGGTTCTTGGATCCCTTTGACTGACTGAGATACTGTTTTGTCTTGTCTGTGTACTTGAAAACCTGACCAAGGCATTTCCAGGAAATTTGCTTTAAAAATAAATAAGGCATGACCTAAGAATCTAGTAGTGGCATGGAGTCTGTGAAATAGTTACAGGGGTATCAGCTTCCCAGGGTCATGTATGTGAAGAAGGTAACTATGCAAATTGAATAAATAAAATCAAAACCAAACATTACAAAAAATGGAATCCTATGTTCAAGATGTACTTTCTATATGCATAGAATGTAGCCGGAGTTATAACCCACTCTTACTTGGCGATGCTAAATTTACCATAAGGTGTAGCTGAGCTGAATTTCCTATGGATAAAACATGCTTTTGTTGCTATATCAATGCCTTTGTTTGTAATCTGGTATGGTAGAAGTTACTGTTGCCTGTTATACATGTTGCATCCCTTGTTTTTTAGGCTGGCGCAGACATCTCCATGATTGGGCAGTTTGGTGTGGGATTTTACTCTGCTTATCTTGTGGCCGAGAAGGTTGTGGTCATCTCCAAGCATAATGATGATGAGCAATATGCTTGGGAGTCATCTGCAGGAGGCTCCTTCACTGTTCGGATTGATCATGGTACATAGTGCTCTTGCAAAACATTTGCCATCTATATAAAGAGTGATGGGGGAGGGGGAGGAGGTTGAACCAGGGTTTTTAGTTGCTCCAAAGTAGCAGGCAGATTATGACAGCCTGTTCATTACTTGCTGCTTCATTCATTGTGGTTCCAGGACCGCTAAGGAACAGGGATGAAGTGGTAAACATTAGACAATGGGATATTTTTAATATTTTAAAAAATGGTGGAGCTACATTTTTATTGTCCTTAACACAAACTTAATGCATAAAGTGATATTCATGATTCCACATCATTACTAGATTAAAATGGGTATATCTAAAACGGAAGACACAGCTTTTTCCTGTATCTTATTGGAATACGATGCGGTTATACCATGCCTTGCTTATTAACATTGTGGGACATACCTCTAACTGAAATCTTCATATACCCTGAGAAATTACCATACGTTTCATTGGATACCTTTACTCTTTTTTCATTTACATTTCCAATGTTAATTTCTTTTTTTCTTTTTTTTTGCTGCTGCAGCAGCAGCATTTTTCCCCCCTTAGGCAATATTGTGCTTTTCAGGAAGATTTCTTTTAAAATGCAGACTATATTTCTAGAAAGTTATACTTGGCAGTGCATATATTTTTGACAGGAGAGGAAACTTTGGTGCAAATTGTAATGTTGACTTTTGTTAGAAACACTCCCATTTCTTAAGTTCTGACCTGGATTTTTCAGTTTAGATTCTGAGGAAATAGCACAGGCCTCAAAACTCAATGCAGTATCTGGCCCTGGTAAAATGGCTCTCTTCGCTTGTTCTAGGTGAACCAATTGGCCGAGGCACGAAAGTGATCTTGCACCTAAAGGATGATCAGACAGAATATCTGGAGGAGCGCCGTATCAAGGAAGTTGTGAAGAAACACTCACAGTTCATCGGATACCCCATCACCCTCTATGTACGTATTGGGGAGCAACAGGTCTGATAATAAATGGCCTTGCTGCTTCTAGCTCTTCACTACAGCTAATTTCACATTCCTGCTTCTGGGGAAATAACTTTCTGAACACTCCCAAGGTTGGGAATCTCTTTTTTCCCATGGTAGCATTTGGGTTTCACCACATTCCCAAAACATGTTTTGAAAGTAAGTCAGTGCAAGAAGAACATTGATTAATCTTGGGGGGGGGGGGGGTGTGATCAGAATTGTGAAAGGTTTTTCAACCAGGTTTTTTGAAAAACAGTTAAAGAGTTTTGCCTGGAGAAAAAGAGAAAAGAAGGAAAGAGGGGTAATAGGCTTTAAATATCTGAAGGGCTGTCCTGCACACAGAGCAAGCAGATTTAGTCACCAGAAGTGGAAACAATGGGTGAGAATTGGAGAGAAAGAGGTTTTGGCTGAAGTTTGAAGAAGCATCCTAATGCTAATGCAAAGAGTTACAGGTAGTCCTTGACAACAATCATTTGATCGGCACTTAGCTTGCCTGTTTCCAACAAGCAAATGGATTCAGACAAGTATGATATGTTTTCTGAGCTTGGACAGGTTTAACTTGATACCTGGTGGGTAAAAGTGACATTTCCAGATTTACTCAAATATGGCCAACATTATAACAAACCTGATGAAGTCAAAACGATGGCATACACACAGTGATGTCATCATGTATGTGTTGTCATCCCACACATACTGCTCCGGAGCATCTTGTATGATTTTGTAACAAAGAATTCTTTTGCCTGTGATAAAAGTCTTATTTTAATTAATAACCATAAATAATTATAATTAATGCATCATAAAAGCATCTTTGGGACAACCATGACCTGGATGACTCAGAATCACCTTGGTCCTCTACTTACAACCACAATTAAGCTCAAAATATATGTTGTTAAGTGAGAAATTTCTTAAGTGAGTTTGCTCCATTTTCTGACTTCTCACCAGATTTCTAAGTGAATCACTGCAGTTCTTAAATTAGTAACAGGGTGTTAAGTGAATCTGGTTTCCCCCGTTGACTTTGCTTGTAAGAAGGTCGCAAAAGGTTGATCACATGACCTTGGGATATAGCAATGGTCGTAAATATGAGTCAGTTGTCAAGCATCCGAATGTAAATCAGGTGACCCCAGGGATGCTGCCACAGTCATAAGTGGGAACAATGGTTAAAAGTCATTTTCTTTCAGTGCCGTTGTAACTTTGTACAGTCACTAAATGAATTGTTGTAAGTCAAGGACTACGTTATCAATTACCAATTGTTCTGAAAAGCTACAATAGAAATGTGTTAAACACTGTGCTTGGGTTTAATGGCAAATGAAGGGTAAAAGGTATGCTACTTCATGAAGTTGCATGCAGGTGTTAACACTCAAGAGCATTGTTTGGTTTTGTCTTTAATCCAAAGTTGGACTCGCACACTTTAAAACAGGCAGCAGAAATCCTCAAAGATCCCTTAGAAAACAAACTTGGAGCTCTTGAACGTCCTAAGGAAAGGACTTGCCTCATTTTCTGAGCGCCTGCAGTAGACTTGATGGGAAGGAGGCTGCATCTGCCAGTCCTTCATTTTATCCGGCAGACCTTAGTAACGCTTTTCCTTGCCTTTGTAGATGGAAAAGGAGCGGGACAAGGAGATCAGCGACGATGAGGCTGAGGAGGAAGAGGAGAAGAAAGCTGAGAAGGAGGAGGAAGAGGAAGCCCCCAAAGATGAAGAGAAGCCCAAGATTGAGGATGTGGGTTCCGATGAGGAGGAGGAGGAAAGCGGCAAGAGCAAAAAGAAGACCAAGAAGATCAAAGAGAAGTATATTGACCGAGAAGAGCTGAACAAGACCAAGCCCATCTGGACCCGCAACCCTGATGATATCACCCAGGAGGAATACGGCGAGTTCTACAAGAGCCTCACTAATGACTGGGAAGACCACTTGGCAGTCAAGGTGAGTGACTGGGGCGATGAGAGGGAGAACTGATCTGGAGGTCCATCTGACTTTTGCAATCAGCAGAAAGAGGTCCAAATGGCAGCTGCTGGGCTTCTTTAGAACTGACCATGCTTAATGTTACTGTTTACAATTGCCTGGTTAGAGCCCTGAATCCTGACACATTGTTTTGCTTGTTACAGAATATCTTTCACATTTCCCCCCCCCCCCCTTAAGGCAGCTCTCACCAGTACACAACTTTTAGCTTCTTTTTTCTTGCACCTGCTTTCTCTGACTGTTGCAGCAGAGAATATTTCAAGGTGTTCCTTAACCGTTGGCTAATTGTTCCGTGATGAAACTGTTAAAGGCAGTTCCCCCTGCGAAGGGAAAACTTCAGTTCACGCCTGGCATGAAAAATAACCAGTCAATATAAGACCCTGCCTCAAGATTAGATAAATGGAAATAATGGGAACTGCAGCATACCGTGAACGTTATTGTCCCTTGTGTCAGTTTTTCCGTAAGATGATATTTAGCATAGTGCAAGTGTGGGCGGAGGAGAGAATGAGGCTTCCTCTTTCTTTTGCTTGCTTGGCCCCGTTAAAGTCAAATTTAGAAGATAATATTGAAAATGAGGTCTGTCTCTGGTGATTGCTTTCAGTATTTGAACAAGATTCTGTCCTTTTCTGACCTTCAGGAAGAGTTGGGAGTTTTCTGCTAGTGTACAAGGAATTTTTTCTGACACAAGTTCGTTTCAAAACTCATAATTTTTTTCTTATTTCAGGAGATTTCCCCACAAATATCTTCCCAGTTTAGGGCAAAGGCCAGAATGCAACAGCTGAAGTAATTTCTCAGTTTGCCCAATTAATGGCTGGATTGAGAGAGCTATGCTGGTTTCCATTTAGCTTTGGGTAATTCAAAGTCCGGGTTCTTTAAAACCTTACATGATGCAGGACCTGCATATCGGTGGAATCAGTTTCTCCCACAGTTTCTGCCAAGATCTTGGGAGAGGCCCCCTTCAAGTCTCTTCATATTGCCATAATTGAGGGGGGGACATGCTGTTTCTAGTGGCACCCCTGTCTTTTGGAGGAGTACACAGCCCGAGGTTAAGTCAATAGCAACCCTGCTGGCATCCAGGAAAAAGCTGCCAAGAGCTGGCTGTTCTAGAAAGCCTTTGCGAATTGATGGTGGTAATTGTCATAATTGCATTGCCTCTAGGGTGTTAATGGATGTGGGATGGTTTGCTGACGTTTGCGGCAATGAGTTTTGCTGCGTTTCCTTTGTGCTCTATGTTTTATTTTTGTGTTATTAGTAAGCCACTTAAAACCATTTTTGGAACAGAGCAGCAAATACATTGCAGAAAGGGAAGAACAAAATGTGTTTTTTATGGTCAAGGATGGCTC
The DNA here is from genome assembly GCF_009769535.1 of Thamnophis elegans. NCBI lineage: Eukaryota > Metazoa > Chordata > Lepidosauria > Squamata > Natricidae > Thamnophis > Thamnophis elegans. The sequence goes on from NC_045544.1 coordinate 77,696,017, forward strand.
GCTTCTTAGCGGATGTTAATCGGAAATTAGTCAGGGGCTCATGGGCTTTCTTGTTCTCCCCAATCTTCCCAGCATTTCTCTGTGGAGGGGCAGCTGGAGTTCCGGGCGCTTCTCTTCATCCCCCGTCGGGCCCCATTTGACCTTTTTGAAAACAAGAAGAAAAAGAACAACATCAAACTCTACGTCAGGAGGGTCTTTATCATGGACAGCTGTGATGAACTCATCCCAGAATATTTGAGTAAGTCCTGCAGCCTTCCTGCATTTTTTTTTTCAGCTAGAATGACAAGCTGCTTAATTAGCCTTTGGCTGACTAATCTGCATTTACAATCCTCCTGTTCCGATAACATGCTTCATTCAGTCATCCGCTAATCCAATCTGAACTGGTTTTGGCAACAGACAGTGACAGTAATCAGACTCAAAATCACCATTTTGGGAATACAGGTACGACTTATGACAACAATGGAGCTCGAAATTTCTGTTGCTAAGTGAGACAGTGGCTAAGTGACTTTTGCTCCCATTTTACATCCTTTCTTTCCACAGTTAAGTGAACTAATACAAGTATCTCCAACCTTGGCAACTTTAAGCCTGGAGCTTTGCTGGCTGGGAAATTCTGGGAATCCTCCAGGCTTAAAGTTGCCAAGTTTGGAGACCCCTGGGGTAAATGGAAGGCTTGATTTTTCAGTCATTCTTTCTCAAGTTTTTCATTTGCTTGGAGACCTAGGTATGAAAACTGGTCTTTGGACTGCGTTCAAATATTTGACCTATTGTGGCTGTTTGGGGCTGTGTTTAGCTTCCCAAGTGTTCATTACCTGGGTCAGTTAATCCCTTTTTTGCAGTTCCCATTACACACTAGCCCTCCTCCCCAACTCAAATCATGTTGTGTTAATAGGGTTTACCCCTGGTTAATCCCATTAAATTAGAACTAGAACTAGACACCTCAACTGTCAAACAATTACAGGTAGTCCTCAACTTATATTTAGTGACTTCAAAGTTACAATGGCACTGAAAAAATTGACACGTCCATTTTTCACACTTATGAATGTTGTGGATGGTCAAGTGATCAAAATTCAAATGCTTGACTCACATTTGTGACGGTTGCAGTGTCTTGGGAACATGTGATCACTCTTTGCGGCCTTCTGCCAAACCAAGTCAGTGGAGAAACAAACCAGATTCACTTAACAACCGTGTTACTAACTTAACAACTGCAGTAATTCCCTAAACAACTGATAAGAAAGGTCGTAAAATGGGGCAAAAGTCAACAGAAATTTTGGGCTCAATTATGGTTGTAAGTCGAGAACCACCTTTACTGTACAAGGTTGGGCAGTTATAGTGGGCCATGTTTGACCTGTGGGATCATCTTTGCTCTGAAATGGAGACCATCTTAGTAGCAGTGATGGTTCATCCAAAAATTGGGTTTATGGCCAATGTCCTACTATTGAACTGCATTCCCTTCTTCTGCCAGCCCAGAGTTCTCTATAATGTATCATGTTTTCCTCTGATAAAACTGACAAGAGCAAGGAGAGGGCTGATTACTGTATTTTTCAGAGTATAAGACGCACCAAGGTTTTGAAGAGGCAAATTTTTAAAAAAGTAAATAGGTCTATAGAGAAATAGAGACGGAGAGAAAGAGAGAGAAATGCAGTAGGTAGGGAGAGAGAGAGTAGTTAGGTAGATAAGTAGACAAAGGAATAGGGAGACAGAGAAAAATAGAGAGAGAGAGAAATACAGTAGGTAGGTAGTGGGGGAGAGTGTGTGTGTGTAGGTAGGTAGGTTAGGTAGGTAGGTAGAGGGAGAGAGAGAAATACAGTAGATAGGGGGAGAGAGAGTAGATAGGTTGGTAGGAGAGAGGGAGAGAGAAATACAGTAGGTAAGTAGGTAGATGTTTCCAGGTGTATTTATCCATGTGCTGGAGAAGGAAATCACTGACAACCTGCAACACCTAAGATCTTGTTTCTGCTGGCACAGCACTTGATCAATCTAATTCTCATCAATCAGTTAAAGAGCTTTCCAAAAAAGAGTTGGGTGAGTTTGCACTCTGCAAACCTCCCAAAAATGGTCTTTTTTCGCAAAAACGGGCCTGTTTTTTTAAAAAAAGGCATGAATAGCCTGGGGGGGGGGGCTTGCAAAGTGCTCCTGGGAGGATGGGGGGGGCAAAAACAAGCAAAAACCTGTTTTTCCACAAAAACGGGCCCGTTTTTTGTCAAACAAATTGCATGCATAGCCTTGTGTAGGCTTGTAGAGTGCTGCTGGGAGGTAAAAAAACAGCCCGTTTTTTGCTCATTTCTTCCATTCCCAGCCCTCAGGAGCTCTCTGAAAGCCTCCATAAGGTTATGCACGGCCATTTTAGTGAAGGGGGTGGTGCTCCGGGAGGCAAAAATGCTGTATTCGATGTATAAGACGCACCCAGATTTTCAACCTCTTTTTTGAGGAAAAAGGTCTGTCTTATACTCCGAAAAATACAGTAGTTGAAGGGAGACAAAAAGGAGATTGGTTTTCTTTGCACATTCCTGTTTATCCACTATTTCTTCCAAAAAAGTGAAGTATAAATAGCAATAGCACTTAGACTTATATACTGCTTCACAGTGCTTTTACAGCCCTCTCTAAGTGGTTTACAGAGTCAATCTATAGCTCCCAACAATCTGGGTCCTCATTTTACCCACCTCAGAAGGATTGAAGACTGAGTCAACCTTGAGCCTGGTGAGATTCGATCTACCAAACTGCTGGCAGCTGGTGATCAGCAGAAGTAGCCTGCAGTACTGCACTCTAACCACTGTGCCACTGGCTCATATCCCTGAATTCCTTTTGCTTAAAAACATGTTTAGTGGGATGGGATAGATGAATTATCTGGCCTAACCTCTTTCCCAGTATCCGTGTCTGCAACAAATGTCGTAAGTAGCTTTGCTCTATAGGAGAAAGGAAGACATGTTGGGGTATTCAGGATGTTTTTAAACTGCCACCAATCTTAAGTCAGCTTGGCCAATGCGAAAGGACTGGGAGTTATTTAGAACAATCGGAATGCATTGCATGGCTTCCTCTGTAAGGATATCGGAAATGCCTTGGGAAGAAATAGGTCCAGGTGAATGGATCTAGGAGAATGAAAGCTGAAAATAAATCCAGGTGGAACAAAGCAAAAATTATTTGCATGTTTCTATAGCACATCATTGTTGGATGTGAAAGAGCTCTTCAGGGCATTAACAACTCGATCAGACATGAAATATGAACAAAGTGCACTTTAGAAGAAGGGACAATAAATATATGCATGGTATTTATACATATTCTCTTTCATCCTGCAATCATTGTAGGATGATTAAAAAATGTTCCATCAGTCTGTTCTTATCTAGATTATATCACTGCCACAGCTGTTTCCCCAACCCCCTGATTTTATTTATTTCTCTTCTAAACATAGACTTTATTCGAGGTGTAGTAGATTCTGAGGATCTTCCCTTGAACATCTCTCGTGAAATGCTACAGCAAAGCAAGATTCTCAAAGTGATTCGCAAGAACATTGTCAAGAAATGTCTGGAACTATTTGCAGAGTTGGCTGAAGACAAAGAGAACTACAAAAAATTCTATGAGGCCTTTTCCAAAAATCTGAAGGTGAGAGTTCTACCCCATCCATTGGGTAGCACAACAATTCAGAATATTTTTTTTAGTTTGTTTCCTAACTTAACTAGTTATTGAACTATGCTAGCTGTGAAACACACACAGCTAAGCTATTTAGGTAGGTATATTGGTTTTTTTTTAAAAAAATCCTTTTGTTTCTTACATAAAAAGAAAAGGATTTATAATCTCCACCTACCATTTTTGGTTCATTTCCATACTTAAATGAAAATTTTGATATGTATGGTATCAAGATTTGTCTTTTTAGTTTAAATTGCCCTGTTGCAATGGGGGTGGAGAGTCTATAAATCCTGGTATATAAATACATAAAAACTCATTCACTTTCAGCTGGGGATCCATGAAGATTCTGCCAACAGGAAACGTCTCTCAGAGCTCTTGCGCTATCACACTTCTCATTCTGGAGATGAGATGAACTCTCTCACAGAGTATGTGTCCCGAATGAAGGAGAACCAGAAGAACATTTATTACATCACAGGTGAGTGACAGTTCACTGGCCCTGACTGAGCATATCCCATGACAGGAATGCAGTTTGCCCTGAACAGCCATCTTATTCTTGATCTTAGCTTCAAGATTACATTGAATTTTCTAGGTTCTTTGGAAGCCTGTATTGTATTACCATCTCTACTGAAATATTGCCTTCCCTAGCTCTTATGGAGTGGCGTGGGAGGGCTGGGCTCATTCTCTAAACTGTAGGATTGCAGAAACCTGAATCTCTAAGCAGTTTTAATTTAAGTGTTTAAGGAAGTAGGCTTTTGAGAAGGGCTTGTGAATATTCATATTTTCATCCTCCTACAAATTCTATATGCCATATTCAAGTTCCAAAACCTCCCTTTTCAATGCATTTTTAAAAATGGTGATTCGCAGCCAGAATCTCCTTAAATTATGATATGTAATACATGCAAATTAAAATATGCAATATTAATGCACATAGAAAATGAAATTTGCATTCCAAACTCCTAAGGGTTTCTGCAGTTGGTTTACTCTGTGCTGAAATATTGGCTTCACGCCATTCAATAGTGGAACCCACAGTCAGTTTCAGTGTCTTGCTTAAAGCTACAAATACCTCTTAAACTTCTATGGCATCCAGTTTTATTATGAATTATTGATTCTATGGGTATTTCAAATAAATATTACAGAAATATGTTAAAATAGTAAATAGAAAAGTAAATGAAATACTTTTGGCATTGCTTTCTGGTACCACCAGTTTGGGAAATGCACCCTTTGACATTATAAAAGAGCTGGAATGCCCCCTTGCCTGATAGTAGTAGGATAGGAACAGTTGGTTACAATACTAAAGGACTTGGGGATGGTTTAATAACCAGAGAACCAATACACTTACAGTGGGCCATTTTATGGAAGCTAATATCTAAAAGGAAACTGTGCTGTGATATTATTGGAGGTCTACCTGTGTAACTGGAGATTTACCACTTCCACCTCTCTGGTACTGCAGGAGAGAGCAAAGAACAAGTGGCCAATTCTGCCTTTGTGGAACGTGTGAGAAAGCGTGGTTTTGAGGTGATATACATGACAGAGCCCATTGATGAGTATAGTGTTCAACAACTGAAGGAGTTTGACGGGAAGACATTGGTATCAGTCACCAAAGAAGGCCTGGAACTGCCAGAAGATGAAGATGAAAAGAAAAAGATGGAAGAGAACAAATCTAAATTTGAGAATCTTTGCAAATTAATGAAGGAAATACTGGAGAAGAAGGTTGAAAAGGTGAGATTGTCATGCTGTTGCCTTTTATTGTTGAGAGCATTGATGTCATTATGATGTCATTATTATGGTTGTTGGGAGCGTACCTGTGCCCCATCCCAGTACCATGACTTACAATTTGGCTTATCTTTCTAGGTGACGGTTTCAAACCGGCTAGTCTCTTCCCCCTGTTGCATTGTTACCAGCACCTATGGTTGGACAGCCAACATGGAGCGTATCATGAAGGCCCAGGCTCTACGAGATAACTCTACTATGGGCTACATGATGGCCAAGAAGCACCTGGAGATAAATCCTGATCACCCCATTGTAGAGACTTTGCGTCAAAAGGCTGAAGCAGACAAAAATGACAAGGCTGTCAAGGATCTAGTGGTACTTCTCTTTGAGACAGCATTACTTTCTTCGGGTTTCTCCCTGGAGGATCCACAGACCCACTCTAATCGAATCTATAGAATGATCAAGCTGGGATTAGGTGAGTTGCTAAAATCTCCTCAGGAATTTGATACTTATTTGAAGAGGGAAAACGTGCCTAGTGACTGCTTCACGATATTAGTGTTTTGCCCTGATGTTTTCACCTCAGAATAGTGGATCTTTGGCTTCAATGAAAACATACCTTTTTGATATGGGAACAGTATTCCTGGAAATCTTCCCATAAGTTTGTATTAACCTTTTAACAAGAAGAAATGTGTCCTGAAAGGGTAAATAAACTACATGGGGTGATCCACATAACACTGCAGTCTTTCACATTGGCTGGCTATGGCTATGAAGCACTGCCTGGAATCAGATACCAAACTCTGAAGCACCAAGAAAATATTTGTAGCCCTGATGCAAACTGGCAGTTTGAAATACCAGATGTTTACATACTCAGTAAGAGTAAGCGCCCTGCCTCAGATTCATTACACATGCACACACATTGCTGTACATACAAAAACCTACAATAAGGAGAAAACATTTGCCCATCTTCATGCTTAAATTGTAGAATAAACACTGATGCGTAAATATGATTTACTCAGATCTCTCAACATATCTAAATAACCATATAGATATTCATAGTGGGCTTTAGAGTTTTAGTATATTTGTATACCTTTAGCCATACTAAGGTCATGGATGTGTAGCGCTATTTCTAATTGGGCATGGCCTAAAATACTTAATACTTTCCTCCTAGGAATTGATGAAGAAGAAGTTCCTGTTGAAGAATCCATTTCTACTGTATCTGAAGAGATCCCTCCCCTGGAAGGAGAAGAGGATGCCTCACGCATGGAGGAGGTGGATTAAAGAGGAGGAGCTGATCTTCCCTCTTTCCTGCCTCCCTCTTTCCCTGTGCCATCACCTTGCTCAGGAACCCTGGCAGTACTAACTGCACCCTCAAGATGGTCTCTGTGTCTTTTATAAATGGTAACTAACGTGGCAGGCAGCCTTCCACATTTATTTGGTCTGTCTGCTTGTTCAAAAATGCTGCTTTAGGGGGAAAGGGTCAGTCTAATTGTTCAAAGGGTTTTTGCTCCCCTGTCCATGAAGATTTTGTTCTAGTTTTAGCTTGACCGCCAAACATCCATCCCACTATAGCTGAAGTAAACACCCAGAGAATGTCCTTCCCTCAAATATAGCAGTGAGACTCCCCCCTCCCCCCCCCCCAAATCTCTCGCTGCTGCCTGTTGTCTTGAGAAAGCAGGGACTTGCAATCTTGTTCACTGTGTATGGTTTTGTTCTACTGGAATTAAAATAAAGAAGAATATGGTTTACAATGAAATGGGCTTGTTGATTTCATTATTATGGTCAGTCGCACAGTCAGCCAGATGTTTAGACTGAATGTTATCAAGGAATTTAGGAAGAGCAGATGCTGTTTGATGGTATTAGAAGGTATTGTGGCAGGATGTAAACTGTTCCAAATAAAGATGCCTTTTGCAGTTGATGGATGGTGATTTGTTAGTGCTGATGGTGTTCGTGTTGCTCCAGACAACACCCAAGACATCTATTACTTTTTGTACAATCTTTGCTTTAGTTTACCACAGTCATTCTACTTCTATTTGCAGGTCTTTGTTATGATTGTCTCCAGTTTTTTCTGATCTATTTTGTTGCCTCCAGGTCAGCGTTCCCTATTACCACTCCACTGTCCACTATCAAGACTTTTGTGTCTTTCCTTATCAACAGTTGTTAAGTCTCGGGTGTTATGTGGCAGATGCTTGACTGCTTGAATTCTAAAACCCCAGAGCACTACAGTTTCTTCCATTTTCTATTTTGTGGTCCCACCAGTTCTACCTTGCAGGAAAATGAGATTTCTTGCAGACATTCCAATGCATCAGTGTTGCTACTTTGGCATGTCATTATTTATGGCCAGCTTGTGTGATTTTCTTGTAGCAGCTCACTAGGTGGTGCACTATTTCTTCAGCTTTTTTGTGGAGGTAGCATTGGTGTCTTCTTAATTCTGGCATTGCATGCATTTCTGCTTAAGGCTTGGTTTTGTGAAGCCAGAATTAATTAGCCTGTTTCTTCATCGTAACTGCTTTTAGCCATTACCTGGTCTTGTCATTTGCTTTGCCTGCTATTTTTTTAATATATTAGCCATATAATACTTTACCTTGCGATGTCTCTTTTATTATTCTTAATTTGATCTTTCTTCTAATCTAGTTTAGTCTCTTTGGTATTCAGTCAGACTTCATGGCTTCAATGCATCATTTTATTTTTTTGCAATTAGCTTCAATGCATCTTTTTCAGTGTTCTTCAAATTTTCTTCCAATGCACTACTTTCTTTTTCAACCATCTGGTGTACTTGCAACATTCCATGCCCAACTATTGTCCTTGGCAAGTAATCTAATATCACAGCATGGATGAAGGGCATAATTTATTCACATTATTTTTCTTGTCTTCCTATTCAGGGCTTTTAGTTCTGCTTGTGTCCAGTCTATTAGTCCAGCTGATTTTTTTCTATTGACGAATTGTCCAGGTGATTGCCTTAATGGTGTTTCCTCCAATGAATTTGGACTTTAAGATCTCATAATGAATTCACTTGTAACCTTCTTCTTGACTTCAGTATGCTTTATGTTTGTCAGTTTGAAGAATGCTCAGATATTTATAGTGTAGTGATCTTCATCCATATTCTTGAGCTATTTTATTTCTATAGGGCATCTTGATACTTCAGTTTTCACTATATGTGGGTAGTCTAAGACAGATGAAAACTTAAGGTCCTAAGAATTATTAAGATGAGGGCCTAAGAATATAGATAGTTCCAAGCAGAATGGGGCTTTGTGTAAAATTAGAATGTTCGGGTCCAATAAATTCAATATTTTCAGATATTGAGTGAGTCTTTTAGATATTACTCCAAAGGCTCCAATCACAATTCTACAAGCAGACCTGCAAGTCACATTCGTTCATAATATTTTCTAATTGTTTTTCCTCAATCTTTGCATCCTGGGCTATATAGCAGCATCAATGAATAAGACATCCTCCTTCTCCAATAAATTATATCAGGCATGTTTGGATATAAAAAGTTCAGTATCTCAACCTGCTCATTTTCTAAAACTTTCTCAATGTGATGGTCCCAGTGGTTTTTATTATGTCTATACCCAAATCTCTAACAATACTCCCAATGAATAATTTTGGCAACTTGGTCGTGACACTGCTTTCACTTTCACGCAATTCATTGGCAAAGCTTGCTCTTGAGCCACTAGAAACAAGCCTCCAGTTTCTTCTTTAACATCTTGATCTCAACCAATTCCATGTGGGGTTTTTATTGACTTTTCTTTCCAGATACTTGCACAAAACTACAGCAGCTGTAGTTTGGATGTTATAGAATACACATCTGATCACTAATCCTATGTCAATTCTGGATATGCAGAGCCGGTTTGCTGTAGACCTTGGTTGTTTGGAAACAGTCACCCTCTTGCAGCTCTAGGAAAGAGACAAAGGAAAACTACTTCCAAAACACTTTGCCAAGAAAATTTCAGGGACTTGTCCAGGCAGTCACCAGGAGTCAAAAACTGACTTGAAGCGCACTACCACCCCTAATTTCCACTGTACATTGATTATTGTGGAAATAAACTAAATAGAGTTTTTAGCTCCAAAAGGAATAATAGTATGCCAAATAGCTTCAGCTCTGCATAGACAAGGGTACAGTGGTGGGTTCTGGCTCCCATTGCAACCGGTACGCTACAATGGGGCTGGGTGTCCACCACATGCACACATCCGTACCCACCACCCATGATGCCCTGCGCATGCGCACCCGGTCAGCTAAAATAGTAAGGAGAGCAGGTGGGTGGGCCCTCTGGAGCGCATACTGGAACGGTACCTGGTGCTCCGAGCAGGCACCAGTACGCCTGTACCGGAATGTACTGGTCGTATCCCACCACTGCAAGGGTACCTCACTTCCTATTTACCATTTACTAAGAGATCTGCTTCCGGGGGAGGAGCCTGCCGTCGCCAGTGGCTCAAAGGAACTGCCCTCAGAGTTCTGGTCTGTATATCTAAAAAATCTATAGATATCTCCCCTTTCAGGCAAGGAAGGGGCAGGGAGGAACTCAGTCGTTAGAATCTCTTTGTAGTTCACAGCCTTTTGTTTTTCGCTGTGAACGGAAAAGAGGTTCAACAAAAGCTGAGGTTTTTTTTTTTACTCCAGCCAGATCTTCTCAGCTGTTTTTTTTCAGCTCAAGGCAGGTTGTCCCCCCCCTCAGGACAAATCTAAGCTATTTAAAATCGATCTGGGCAGCGACCATTCCTGAGAACCTTTTTGTTTATTATTATTCAAAATACCAGCTTCAATCTTACAAAAAACTCCTTTAACTGCTTTTCAAAATGGCGATTTTATAGCTTTCGCATTTGATATATGATATACTTAACTAGCCCCGTTTCCCTGAAGACTTCTCTTTACTAACTGCCAAAAGCTTATTGAAAGTATTTTATCTTAAATCAAGGTGAGCAGAGACTTTGTTTGTTTTCTTTTTTTCTTTTATAATGGCTCCAAAGTCGAAGCAACCGAAACGTTTTTTCAACAATACATCCCAAGCAATTGCTATAAAGCTGCAGCCTTTGTCTTCTACGCCCTCTACTGGAGATTTGTTAACGAAAGAATTTCTTTTTGAAACTCTTAAAGAATTTAGAGCGGAAATGAAGCAACTTGTTTCGGAATTATGTGATAAACTTGATGCCAAGATTGCTCAAACAAAGGAGAATATGATCGAGGTTATAAATGTAATGACAGATTATATCGCAGGAATGGAAGATAAACTGGAACTTTTGGAAGAAGCTAATTCTAATTTGACATCTAAAATTGAAATGTTGCAACGGGAAGTTGAAAATGCAGAAAGGCAACTTGTTATGACAAATTATAAAAAGACTGCGTTTGCAATAAGAGTTAGGGGATTGCGTGAAAATGAACAGGAGAATTTGAAACAGACCTTTTCTGAGGCTTTCAGTCGTTTGGTGGGAAGTCCGGGACTCAACTTTGATTGGCAGATCCAAAAAATTTACCGCCATAATTCGTGGACAGCAAAACAAAGACAGCTTCCGAGAGATATAATTATATATATTGCTACAAAAGAATCCAGAAATGTGATACTACAAGAGTTTTACAATAACAGGCTGCGAATTGATGGACAGGATTTGATCGTCTTCAAAGAAATACCACCCCAAATGTTAAGATCCAGGAGAGACTATGCTTTTTTAACCAAAGAACTCAGAAATAATCAAATAGAGTATAGATGGGAGGTGCCATTTGGTATTACGGTTACATTTGATGACCAGAAACATCGCCTCAACTCTGTTTGGGAAGCCCGAGATTTTTACTACAAGATCCTGAAGGCGGGACTTCCTGAATCACCCGGACACGGAGAAAGACAAGGAGAAGTAGAAGAGAAACAACCAAACACACAACTACAAGGCGGGAGGTATCGTTTTTCCCCTCCGGAAGGGCAGAAGAGCAGAGAACAAGGATTTAGTTTTGCTTCCAAAACATCTGCTTAATTTTAAGTTGAATAATACTTTGTGACCTGTCTTATATAAAATGGTATAGTGATATACCAATGAAGAGACATTAAGGTTGAAAGAAATGATGCTGATTTTCTCGGAAAATATACTGTATGGGACTTTAAAAAAAAAGACTTGATGGATAACTTTGAACTTTTATATAAATTGTTTATGATTTATTCTCTAGGGTGAGGAGGGCGGAGATTGTGATGTTTCTGGATTGTGGCTTAGGTTGAATGGAGTTGGGAAGTGTGGTGCAGACGGGAGGGTAGTGAAGGTTCAATTAAAGCTTATTCGGAACCAGAAAGTAAGTTGATTTTTATAGAAATTGTCATGGTATTTGAATATAATGCTTGGAAGGATATATTCAGGGAGTTTGAAGGAAGGCGGAGCAAATATGAGAGGAGTACGGATGATATAAAATATATATATATGGACACGGGTAGAGGCAGGATGAGAGGAGTTAGAATGGAAACCGTGAGAAATATTTGAGGTGTTTAAATTGCTTTATAGAGAAGGAGGTAAAAGGGACAAATTAAAGGTTTGGAAATAGACACATATTTAGATAAAGAGATAAGGCCCCTAGCTACAGTAGAATTTTATCTGATTAACTCACTTGGTTTCAACATAGTTTGAAATCCTGCAAGTAATAAATTAACTGAGATTAGGAATGATGCACATTGCTTAAGTTTTAATAATGATGGGAAGCTGAGCTTAATGTAGAGAGTTTATTGATTTTTCCCCTTTTTTTTTCTTTTTTTTGTTTTTTCTTTTTTATTTCTTTCTTTTTTTCTTTATTTTTAATCTTCTAATTCTTAATCTATTTGGTTTTAATATACTCCAGACTGTGCTTGATAAAGAGTTATGCCGGGAATGGGATCTGGGAAGTTGGAAGGGAGCTGGGGGGGGGGTTCACGGGGGGGGGGGGGAGAGGGGAGGGTGGAGAGATAGTTTCAACTTTCAAAACAATAAGAATGCACTTGTATACTGTTGCTCTTTTTTTTTTTCCTTTTATTTTCCCTTTTTTTCTCTCTTTTCTTATAATTTTAGTGTAAAATACAAATTGAATAGATTAATGAATAGTAGAAATACACCGAAGTGAGGAGTAGAGGGAAAGAAGAGGGAGGAGTTAAGAGGGAGTGAGAGGGGAATGTAAGGAGGGTGAGATGGAGGGAAGGGGAGAAAGGAATGTGTGAGGGGGAGGGGAAGTAGAAGAGGGGAATGCTGGAGGGGAGAAATGAAAGTTGGAGGGGGAGAAGAAAGGGTGTATGGAGGATCGAAGTGTTATGTTGGTTTTCCATGGTGGAATAGAAGATGAGTTGTGTTTATTGCTTTTTTAATTGCACAGTATATAAGTGATTGTATATAAAGGAAAATGAAAATGAAATAAAACAGTTTCAAACATAGAGATCTGTATATCTTGCTAAACATGGCGTTTTGGATGAAAATGCAATGGTATATATCAAGAATTGAAGCACCAACTGTTACTTCTTTTCTTTGTGGGCATTCAATCTATTTCTTTTACTCATAAAGTCCCACTTTTGGATCTCTAGACAATTTCCTGGTCCAATATTGTAACCATTCTTTTTAGGCTTTGAGAAGTGGTGTCGCTTCCACAAGAAGTTATTGATACCTCAAAATCTTAGAGACTGATCTATTGATCTAAGACTCTGAATACAAAATAAATGGAATAGGGGTTGCAGCCCTACCACTGTCAATTTCTGTACTGGCTTACCCATCATACAGCAATAACTTCCACCCAAATGGGTGCATGAAGATCCACGTTGTAAATAAGAATAACTGCTTATCACAATTCTGTTCTGTGTGAAGTTATCTGTCCTTATTTATTCTTGGATTAAGGGACTAATCCACAACACAGTAATTTTAGGATGTAAGGAAATTCCCAGCAAGTGATTAGTTTGCTTTACCCTATGCTCAACATAATATAAGATTACAAAACAATCGGAGCCATTTCTTTGCTGCATATTTTAAATTTAATAAAATAAGATAGTTGTATTTCAAGAAATATTTGCCCTGCACAATTTCAGCTTGGCAGTTTAAAAATGGTAAAATCCAGACATTCTGGGTGGAACTGGCAAAAGTAACTCCAAGGCTATAGTGAAGTTTCAGAGCAATTATGTTTCGACATACTCATCGCTCCTATCCTGTACAACTCAGAGCTACTGTTTCCTAGTTCCAAAAATGATAACAGACCAGGCAACTGCTTTGAGCAAAAACATTCCAAATTCTCCTCACCCTCAACAGTTACACCACGCTGAGCACACTATGTAAAATGAGAGTGTATATGCCAGAGCTCTGCAATACTCAAGTTTTCAAGGGAAGCCATCTTGCTGGAAAAATACAAGGCTGAGCTGTTTGTCTTGTACTGCTGGTTCCTTATGTAAACTGAGAAGTCGTAACAACCTCTGCAAATCCATTAGGGGAGGGATGAGGCGAAAGAAGTCAAGATGTACTGCTGTAGCACCTTGTCAAGGACAATGAAAAAAATTTGAGCCTCTTCCAAAAAGTTCAACTTTTAAAAAGATAATGGGTGTGCTTTTCTGAACTGCTTGCTACAATTATAAATCCCAGGAAAATGTTCCGAGATTTGGCTCAAGGTTCAAGAAAATGGGTGAATGGCTGACGGTCAGCTAGCAAAAATCAACAGAAGCAAAAATGGTGCACTATCTAAACCTTTCAGCAAAATTATGAGCACACCAAACTATAAAACGCATAAGCAATAATTGGAAAGCACTCACTATTTAGCAAATCAAATTCTGTAGGGCAGGAGTAAGTGGGGCTACAAATGGCCCACGCTGCCCTTGTGCAACCACAACTAAATTGATCTAATTACACAAAAAAGATGAAAAGCAGGCTTGTTAGGCATCTGAAAGCTTTAAATGCTGATTTTGTACTTCAGCATTACTGCAAATCTTGCTGAAAGATAAAAGAGGGGTGAACATCTGGCATTAATGTACCAAAATATTGCCATGTCCCTATGGCTCTTACAGGTTGAAATATTTTTTTCAGTGCAATCCCCCACCCACCCCGTTATAAAAAAGATTACCCGCAGTAAGAAAAGTCCCAGGTTTCCTGTGGGAGCTGGGCTAGGTTGGTCTCCCAATAGTGAAGTCTGGATATTTTGTTCTGATTAGAACTTTTCAAAGTTTTATTCTTGGTATTCCCTTTCACACAGCAGTAGGATGGGAACTGTACAAAAACAACTTCACTTTGCCCTGATCATAAATAAGCCATCTCTTATAAAACCACAAGTCAGGGTAAGCCTATTAGGCTCACCTCCATCTGTTCACGGAGAAAAGGATCTCGGTACCACTTGTTTTGAGAAGTCTGTTAGACATTAACAGTGAGAAGAAACACTCCTTCATTTCCTTCAAGTCAACCCAGTATTTTTCCCCCACAAAAAAAATCATCCGGGAAAAAATAATCGAGGTTCACCTCTTTTCCAGCTCTTTACTAAGTTCATGACCAGGATTAAGCAAATGCTTTGGATCTGTTGGGGAGGACACAGCTTTTCCTGCAGCCCTAAACCTTTTGTACTGCGCTCTCGCCCACGGGCACTTTTTTTGCCCGCTTCTTCATGCGGCTGCGGGCATAGACACGAAGGAAAAGTGCTATGAAGACCACAGCTACTCCCAGCCCACCCATCACGGTGACTGCGTGGCCATAGATGAGACAAGAAAGCAGGATGGCAAAGGCTTGGCGTAGAGTCATGATAATGGTGAAGACAGCTGCTCCAAATTGGTTGATGGTGTAGAAAATGAAAAGCTGTCCAAAAGCGGAACACACGGACAAAAGCACGGCATGGGCAGCAAACTCTGAATGCCGTGCCATAAAGTTTATTGATTCTATCAAGGCCCCCTGCTCCAGCAGTGAACCCACGGTGAACAGGCATGAGAAGACATTCACTCCAAACATCATTTGCACCGAGGACATCTTGTAGGTGAAGAGGGCATCCTGCCAGTTGGAAGTGAAACTGTCAAAAGCAATGTAGCCCCCAAGGAGGACCACGCCAGAGAAGGTAGTGACACTGGAGAGATGCTTGTCTTGAGTACTAGAGAGCAGGAACATGCTAACCCCTACTGAAATGAGTGCTGCTGTTAAATATTCCCAGTACTCATAGCTTTTGCGGGACACCAGCTTTCCCATCAGCATGACCGGAATCACCTTGGAGGCTTTGGCCAGCACTTGGGTGGGGAAACTAATATACTTGAGAGCTTCATATTGGCACCAGCTGCTGAGAATGTTGGAGAGGGAAGCAAAAGAATACTTGTACATGGGAGCACCATGACGGGGCTGCTTGATCAGAGCACAATAGAGGCCAGCCACAGTACAGGCCAGGATCCGGTTCATGAAGACGAGGAACTGAGAATCTTTGAACTTCTCTCCGGGCTCTGACTCACTTGCTCCGTAGGACCTGGTCATGACACGCTCCTGGAGGACACCCCATGTCAAATAGGAGATCTACAAAGGAAGAGAGAAGAAGGGAGATTAGGAGGGCAGTTATCAGGGAGGAAGTGACACATGGTGACCATCTGACAGTCTGAGGGGAATCTTCTAACTCTTTATCTAGCCAGGGTAATCTAAATGCTTGTAAACACTTTATCAACACTAACTGAAAGCTAATAGTCAGATATGACCATATCCCTTAACCCTTACAAGTAGGACCTAGTCTACCACCACCCCAAAAATCTGACAAAGTCAAATGGAGATTGTTATGGCACCACCAAAATTTTAATGTTGCAAAAATCAAGTCTAGTTTAACCTCAAAACAGTTGAAAATGTTACTGGTCCTTATATAGCAAAGAAACAAACTGGTCCTGTAGAGAATAGATACAGGGTGTACCAAAAGTTAGGCCTCATAAGCAAATTACCATATACTTTGTTAATTTTATTTAAAATGTGCATGAAAAAAATAATTTCTCCTCTGACAAGAGCATGGCAGCTATATTATCAGTGTGTCCTGATTGGAGTGGAAAGAAAAGAGTTGACAATTAGACAACTCAAGTTTTTAAAAAGTTATCAACACCTAATAGCCTGCTTGTTAGAAAGAGGCAATAAGAAACTGCAGTAATGAAAGGAAACCCAGCAAACTCCTAATAGAAAATTAGGGAAACTTTATTTTTTTAAAATCAATAGTTTATCAATATGAGCCAAACCATTAGGCTTAAATTAAAAACGATTGAGTGAAATTTTACAGTCTATGCATTTGTGTAAAAGGTGAATTCATGCAACTTTAAAGATTCTAAGTTCTAGATACTGCAAATTTCTACATGTTTTCCTAGCATTTCCTTGACCCAAGAAAAATTTGGTTAGTACACATAATGTTAATTGATTATTTTAACTAGTTTGTAGAATAAACCATAATGCCCTGTATGTATGTATGTATGTATGTATGTATGTATGTATGTATGTATGTATATACAAACATACATACATACAAACACACACATTTATTTCATGCAACATATACCAGTCTTACAAATTATTTTCCTGTAACTGGACTATCCAAATCAATATAAAAAAACTTCTTCCCAACTTCTGTTATTACAAAACTGGTACTTGGCTTTCTCATAAAGGTAAATCTTAATTTAGGGCCGCAATTGGGACTAGAAACTTTGTTGCTAAGCAAGTTAGTCATCAAATAAGATGTGACCACTTTGCTTAGCAACCACAACCCCAGCACTTCTGCCTACCATTGATAAGAGAGAATCATGGTTCATTAAGCAGACCGTCCCAGGAAAGGAGCACAGGATACCTCGGGGTGGGGATGGCCTGATCCAGGCCATGCATGAATTGAGGGTGTGGTGCAAACTCTGGAAGCTTCAGCCATCCTCCCTGTTTCTTTCATTTTGCACAAACTGCAGTCTTCTTGCAAATATACTGCATTCTGTCGTTCATACACTCCACCTTTGTCGCTCACCTTCACTGCACCCTTCTTTACTCCCATACATAGCATGGCCTCCTTCCCTTTGCTCACTCACACTGTGCCCTCGGTGCCTTCTTGGCTCACTCTCTGCAAACTCTCCAGGGGCACTTCCTGAGAACTACTTGTCAGTCTCAAAATTGGGTTTTTTAAAACCGAGTGATCTAAAGCCTATCTGTTCTTTACCTGTAAGCCAGTTGCACAGAATAGCAGCTTAAAAATCTGACGGGCTGTAGATGACTCTACAGTCTCATTTCGAGGTGCCGAAATGGCATCATCCTGATGCCCTGACTTGGCGTCATTGCCAAAAACACAGGATTTGATTACTGGAAAACAAATTCCACGGCCTAAGAAAGAAAAAGAAAAAAAGAAAATTATCTACAGCAAGCAATTATCTCCATGGCTCAAGATAAAGATTTCCCCTTTCTGGTCCTGTCCAACTCTAAGGGGGCGATGCTCATCTTCATTTCTTAGCTGAGGGAGCCAGTATTGTCTAAAGACATTTCCATAGTCACATAGGAACATTGTTACTTTAACTGCCAAAGTGGCACCTATTTATCTACTTGCATTTACATACTTTCAAACCACTAAGAGGACAAGAGTTGGGAAAAATAATGAGAGCTTACCCCACTGTGTAGTGTTCAGATCTCGAATCCTGGTTGTCATCTTTCCAGCTGGCAGCTCAGCATCTTTAATCGCTGAGCCATCGTGCCCCCCATTCATTAATGCTAATTACAAGCTTATTCCTACCATTATCCATGTTAATCCAATTTTATTTTATTTTCTCATGTTACTTGTTCCTGCTAGGATATATTTTTTGTATTTCTGGCCATACAGAAAAGCAGATTCACATTCCATGTCTCTTATCCATAACATTGCACTCAAGAGTTTGCTAAGCTAATGAAAGACAGGCCCAGAGGATACATTTTATTACAGATATAATTGAACAACAGGAGTGTTTTTTGGGGAAGAACAAGACAGTTGAGTGATTAAAGAAAAGCACTTCAGTAATAGTATTAACAATTTTTATTTTAATAAACATAGTTTTCACTCAAATACCCAAAATTCAAACTGGTTATAAAATCAGAATAGAGCATAATAATAAAATCTTTGAAAAAGTATTAAAATATGCAACTAAAATTACTGGACAATTAAATTTTCATTGGGCACTAAAGACACAGTACACATTTGGGTGGGACTTTCTTGGGCAGGAATTTAAATGTGTAAGGGGCATCTTAACAGAATGGGGCGGGGCGCGGGGGAATAAAACCAGGTAACCAAAGCTTTACTACTTGTATAATGGGGGTTCCAACTGGCTGAATTTTGCCCATTTTGGCAAGCTAGCATTGACATTTTGCACTACCAATCCAATGGGGAAGCTATCCATGCATAGAATCCTGCCACCACATCAATTCTTACCCAGAGACAGTATGTGAACCAGCTGGAGGCAGTAAAAGGTACTTTTATAATATCTACTAAGGTCATCTAGGACAGTGCAGGCTCAAAGGAAACTGTCAAGAGAGAGGCTTGATCTTTGAGAGGACTGAGTACGCTTATGCCTCCTGGGCATGGAAGAGTTTCTGTCTTCCTGCAAGTCAGTTTCAGTTTATTGACCTTATCCTGCCCACTAACAATTCCAAACATCAGTTCAATACGTGGACAGCTTGATACAAGTAGCTGACAAAAAGATAAAAGGAGACACGTTCTATAGGTACTTACCTGTTTCAAGGTAATTCTTCCTCTTAAAATACTGTATGAGCAAGAAACCTGGCACAAGAATGCTTGCATAGCCTGCCGCATTGACCAAAAAACGTAACAGCCAAAAGTCTCCCCAAGAGTCCTGGTGAACAAGGGGTGCACCTTCATCTGCAGCCACCGCATGAAGAACCGTTAGCACAAGAGACAGGCAGAACCTGCTAAGAAGAAAAATGTAGGAATAAGGCCAAGGAAATCCACATATCTCCCTAAGAACAGGAGGGGAGAACATGCAAAATGCTTCTTCATCCACACCCGGCTCCTCTTTTACTAGGCAAAACTAGGAAAGCAATTACAGGTGGTCCTCAATTTACAACAGTTCATTTAGTGGCTGTTCAAACTTACAATGGTACTGGGGGTGGCGGGGATGACTTAAGACTGTTTTTCACATTTACGACCGTAGTAGCATCCTCATGGTCATGTCATCCAAATTCAGACACTTGGCAACTGACTCATATTTAGGACAGTGGCAGGGCCCTGGAGTCACCTTTTGCGACCTTCTGACAAGCAAAGGCAATGGGGAAGCCAGATTCACTTAACAGCCATGTTACTAAATTAAGAATGGCAGTGATTCACTTAGCAACGGTAAGAGATAAAGTGGTAAAATGAGGCAAAGCTCACTTAACAAATGTCTCGCTTAGCAACAGAACTCTTGGGGTCAATTGTGATCTCAAGTGGAGGATTATCTGTAGGCATTTTTTTCAACAGTTTCAAAATAAGTATTTCATAACAGCTGGCAGCTTCCAGCCACACATGTCTGTCATGTTTGCACATTAAACAATGCATATTGGAACAAGCAGAAGTAAGAAGACTGTCCCACAAAGCAAATATTAGTAGCTATAGAGAATCACAATAAAAAAGTACCATCCTCACAATAAAACTCACCATTTCCAGGGAGGTAAATGAACAGGGGGAGGGCAGTATTAAGAGCTACCTCTCGAGGATAGTGAAAAATAGGAGAGGTTCTTTCATGCAACACTGTATAGATCCTCCTAAACCCATTGAGCATATTGATCTGGACTTCTGGGGCTTATGACTCAGCCATTTGTGCATAAGTGCTGGAGGAAATCATAATGATGTATTTTCAGAGGTCAGAATGAAATTAAGATATTTGTAGCAGGGGAGTAACACCTTTCTGTTGCGCAACGGCATAGTGGACAGCCAAAAGAAATATTACAGTAGTCAAAAGGCGTAAGTACATAAATGCCCTACGATACCCTCTATTGTTTGTTCATCCTATTCACTGACTAGAACATGTCCTGATGGAATTTTACAGCAAAGTTAAGATTAATGATTGATAAAATGCTGGAGATGGCAGTTTTAATTGAGCCTCCTCCGGAACTCTATACATTCCCACCCCATCCCCATGCAATAGAGGAAGTAATGCCTGGAGCTGTGGATTGCCTCACTTTCTGTTTTCAGGAATATAAATGTTCAGAATAAACAACCATCCAGAAGCAATTTCTCACAATGAAACAGCTTATTTCTGAGCATGTACAGAATTTCTGCCTAATAGTTAGTCCACTACAGTACCAAAGCTTTCAAAGCAGACTATGTTTCCTAATGAAAACCCAAGCCTTCAACTGTTCCAACAGCACTTCCCTTTCCGTCCCATTAACTGTTATGGGCAGAAAGTATTTCATTGCAAGACTTTTTGCAAGATATGAGATAACATATCTCATATGGTTTTGGTTTTGACAAAGTCTCACCAGGAATTTATATCCCATTTCACTATGATGTTAGTTGCAACACCTCTTGCATAATTATTTGTGCATGCATGGGGTGTGTATGCTCGCATTGCATTTTGGGGCCTCGTGCAGCACTCCCACGCCCCATTTTGGACCTGGAAAGCCTCTTGCACCAACCTGGAAGCCAAAAAATGGGCAGGAGGTGGGGTGCATATGTAAGGGGCAAGTGGGGAGTCCAGCACACATGCCCAGGAGGTTGCGCTCACATGCGCTGGGGATGGGGCGTGCGCAGGAGCTTGCACGCATATGCACGGGGTGGGGTGGAGGGCATGCGCACATTGCATTAAGGGTGTAGGCGCGCATACACACTGTCATGTATGCATGCATGCTTTCGGCACACGGTGACAAAAAAGAATAGTATCTGTGTTTATAGCTCTGTGAAACAAGCTATAACAAGCTCTGTATTTCTTGTCTTTTGTGATACATTGCATAAGACTTGAGCCTAATATTAAGAGTGTATTCAAATTAGTCTAGTTTTGATCAATGTCTACTTGACAGAGTACTGAGCCTGCTATGATTTAAATTTCCTATTTGACAGTGAACTTAAATAGGCGGTTTTGGATTTGTAACACTGTATTGAATTTACAATTGTAAGATATTGCATATTGGACACATTAAGTTGAAAGAATAATATAAACATCCAAGAACTGCAGTGCATCAGACAAAAACAATATGCTCCAGTACTGGCCAGACACATATTTATGGGAAGCTCACAAGCACAAGATAACATCCCTCCACTCAGGTTATCCAAAAAACCAACATGAACACTTATTAGTAGCTGATATTAGAAGCCATACAGAAACATTTTAACTAGCTGTAATTGGTGGTTTTGCTTTCCATGCATTTTGTCTTTTAACGCCATTAAAATTATTGGCTGTTACTCTGTCTTATGGCAACAAACCTCATAGTCTGCTGTTCAGACAAACGTTAAGGTTAGGATTTATTCATCAAGCTGGAATACCATTCAGCTCCGTATCTGCAGAGTCTTGACTGGGAAGGAACATAAGTAACCATGAACAGACCCTATCAATCCAGGAATGGGCACAACTGGTGCTATCTGACCCAGGGTTTTTCCTTTTTTAATCCTAGATGCAATAAGAATTTCACATCCATGTCTGGCACACAATCTGGGGGTTTTCCTGGGTTTTCTCTTCCAGCTTTCTACAACAGAGCAGCTAGTGTTACAGGTATGGTAAGCTCTTACTTCTGCCTGGCTGGCAACATCAGCTTCAGCACTAGACATGAAAGAACCTTTCAAAATTTCTAACCCACCAACTTAGCAGGAAACTTGAGCTCTACATTCATGTACTGTTGCCCATCTAATTGGACAGGCATACTTTTCATGCCCTAGTAGTTAAGGGCAAAAGATATTTGCAACAAAACTGGCAGTTCTTTCCATTTTAGCCCTCCAGGCAACTACTGATGTAGGAGATAACAAATCCTCATAGACTCCAATTCCAAATGCCAAAGGCAATGAACAACAAAGAAAAAAAATATCCTGAAAATGACCCCTTAAGCAGCCACTCTGTAACATAGTTCTACTTATTAGACTCTTACGTAACAAATTTGAACAAGAGTCAGGGTTGTTTAGGACTAGCAAAAGATTTATAAACTCTTTATTAATACACACGTATTAATGAAAGATAAAGCCTGGTTTCCATTAAAGAATTCAGGTGCCAAACTGGAACATTAAAAACATCAGAATCTGATTTGATCAAACCGAAAGCTATTTAGTGTGACATTATTCTCTTAAGCAGATATGCTTCAGGGACACGCACAAAAAGGACCGGAACATTATGCTATTTCTGAGAGTGAGATGGATGGTGCCTAAATTTGGCAAATAAATTTTAAAAAATCCTCTCATTCTCCAGAAAAGAATTCAGAGCCAGGATCTAATACCCAACTCTCCTCAATTATAGAAGCCATCAATCTGCCTGGTCCCCGTTATTAAAGTCATACAAGTACACATATCACTAACTGAAAGCAAATTCTACAGTCTAACTAGGTTCAATGTGAAATAGATTATAATTATTGCTCTCTACATTTATTAATGCAGACTATGAATATAGGAACTTGTATGTGTTTCTTTAAAGTGTTTCCAATCAAGCTAAAAGAATTAGCTATTTACTTCATCATGAATCCAGAGCCTTCATTGACTCTGAATTAAAGAAATCTGTTGTGTAATTTTTATTTGACTTCCAAGACCAGTTCCCAAATATAGCTTAAAT
The DNA here is from genome assembly GCF_009769535.1 of Thamnophis elegans. NCBI lineage: Eukaryota > Metazoa > Chordata > Lepidosauria > Squamata > Natricidae > Thamnophis > Thamnophis elegans. The sequence goes on from NC_045544.1 coordinate 77,718,984, forward strand.
TTGATTGGAGATTCCTAGTTGAATTAAATCAGTCTCTACTGGTGATATATTAAAAATACAGCACAAAATTTAATAAGCTCCTTATTGTTGCAATAAAATGCTAGCAATACAAAGTTGCCTATTTAGTAACGCTTATTTTTATAGTATAGTTCAATGATGGCTAATCTTTTTGTCCTCACATGCCGAAATCACATGCACACATGCTCATACCCATAATGCAATGCGCTCCTCTGCATATACGTACATGATCTCACACACACCCACCCCCCTTTTTGGGCCGAGCAGGCCTCCCTAAAGCCTTCTGGGATCAAAAACGTGCTGCAGAGAGGGGAAATGGTGCACACACACACTACACATGCGTGGTAGAGAACCCAAAATCACCTGGCTGGCATGCGCGGTGGAGCTGAGCTGGGCAACGGATTGCATGCCCACAGAGAGGGCTCCACGTACCACCTGTGGCATGCATGCCATAGGTTCATCATCACTGGTATAGTCAGGCCTAGTTATCAGAAGGTAATCATTACTTGTGGTCCCAAATTACTAGTTAATCATTGCAAGCTGAAATCACCAGCAAAGGATAATTTAAAAACCAAAGAAATTCTAAAATAAAAACCCACAGAAAGCTGGGTGTTCCTATGATTGGCAATTGCAGCAATTGGGCATCCTTCTGCAATGCAAGGTTTTCTGCCAAAAAATCACCAGTTTTACAGAGATAAGACTCATAACATAAAAAGTCATTGTTGACAACAAAAGTACATATGAATATATACACAAGTAGATTTAATGTGACAATGGATTGATAGTTTATTAGGCAATATTCCTCTTGTTTTATTTCTTATAACTCTAGAGAAATCCAGAGATTCCAATGCACTATTTATGGAATAAAGTAAATGGTGTCTGAACCAATAAAAAGGAGAATACTGTGAACAAGAGCAAACATGAATAGTTCTATAAATTTACATATACATGTGCAACACCAGTGCAAAGCCTAGTAATATTAAGCAAAATTATTTTTCAGAAAGTTTTCTTTCTTGATGTTCCGCAATGAAAATAATCCTAAAGCCCACTAGCACAAGTTTGTTCTGAGTGTGTAAGGAGTATTTAAGATGTTGCTACAATATACGTAGCATGGAGATCATGAAATATTAATCGGTAGTATGAGAATGTATGACGGGGGGAATTATGCTGAAGATTCAGATTAGAAGGAAGGATAACATTTGGAAGGTTAACTTTTAACATGATTGATTGATTCAGGGTATCAAGTATTTTAAATACTAACTACTAAAACTAGAACTATTCATGTCAAATTAAACTTTGATATTAATAAATCACGCCAATTAACTCTGTGCTTATTTTATGTGGGTGTACGTATGGGTGTGTAAAGTGAGAGCCTGTGTAATACAGTGATTAAGTTTCTGGACTAGGAACAATGAAACACAGATTCTAGTCCTATCTTGAGTTTATATAATTTCACAGGACAGATTATTTTTTGCTTTTCATCTGTTTCTTACTGGAGGTTTTGTCAACAGTTTTCCAGCCTTGTTTGTGTAAAGAAAGTAAGATTTAAATATGGTTAAATCTAGTTGGAGACTGTTTTTATGTTTCTGTAAAAATACATATTTGAGTTCTAATGTTGTGCTAAGGCACTGAGTGTCATTTGCACAACAGGCGTAACTGCTGATGGGAAAGGGAGTAAGGTAAATACGGTATGTTATATAAAATCCAAAACAACAGGTAATTAACCCAACAAACCCAGCTAAGTTTAGATTTTTTTCTTAACTAGACCAATTCTTGTTTGAGGATAAACTAATTCCCATCAGTCCTTCCCACAATGTAAAAACTGTTTGTATCTCTGCCATTCAGTTATTCTTGATTGCTGCCAACTACCTGGAGAAGTAAGTAAACTTCAGGGTTTAACATGAGAATTAACTGTCCCTTCCAACATTCGTGATCACAACAAAGAGAGATCTTATAAAAACAGACCTTTTCTATACAACAATGTAATTCTGTAACCAATTCATCCCAGTAGCCACTTGTAAGGGGGAAGGTAAAAAGGGAGCAGAAATTGGTATTCCAAAACCGGTTAAATAATAGCAGAGATCTTGCTATTGCCAAAAGAAGTTCCTCAGTTCCAGAGGAGAGAAAGAGAGACAGGAAGTGGTAAGGGTTGTAACTGTCTCTCAACTCTCTTTGTCTTTGGCCAGAAGGACTAAAAACTTGGCTGCCGGTCAACTAACTCCATTGTTGCACACAATATATGATATCAATCAAAAGTGACTGAATTCACTGGAGGACAGGATCACTAGGTTAGCCATGACATATGAATAAGGCTTGTGTGACCCAATCAAACTATAGTCCTTGATGGGATAAACTGGATTCAAATCCTTTTATAAACACCCCCCCCCCAAAAAAAAAGAGGACAGAATGAAAATTAGTGATCAAGTCTCAGAACACATGCAATATAAAAACTACATCATCAACTGTGAGCATCAGGCAAACTTTTTGAAGTAAGATTTAATATGTAAGTCTAACAATGAGGCCTCAGTGAATAAATTTGCTAGTAATCGTGCATAAAATTATACAGGCATAGTGAATACACTTTAATCACATCTTTGCACACTCAAATTAGCAGAATATTTTTTTCCAGCAGAGTTGAAATTTTCAGTTATGTGACAAATGGGTAATTCATAATTTATCTAGATTTAAAACTCTTGTTCCACAGGCTATATTTGCAATTACTTAATGTGGATCCAAAGCACTATTCTATTCAAATGCTACAGCCCACCCATTCTGTTTCTCATTTACCATTTGTGCTTTTAGTAGAAGGTGTTAGGAACAATATTGTCCCTAATATTGTATCCAGATCATAGCTGTCCCAAAGGTGCTTTTTCAAGTGCCAACTGGACTTTCTTGTTTTTCTTTGAAGACGGTTCACTTCCCATCCAAGGAGCTTCTTCAGCTCTGAAAGAAATCTTTCCATTCCCCACCACCTTGGATGAAAAGTAAAACGTTTTCAAAGAAAAACAGGAAAGCTCAGTTGCCTCTTGAAAAAGCACCTTTGGGACAGCTATGATCTGGATAACTGAGACTCTCTATAGACTTAGGAACAATATGCAATTACATGAAATATTATGTCTCCTGGAATTAAGGAGAAACATCCTAACTTCGAAGACAATTAACTAGTGGAACAGCTTGCTGTCAAAAGTTGTGGGGGCTTCATCACTGGAGGTTTTTAAGAAGAGACTGGACACCACTTGTCTAAAATGGGATAGGATCTCTTGTTTGAGCACTGGGCTGGACTAGAACACCTCCAGGGATCCCTTCCAGCTCATTCCTATTCTACTCTTTATCCTAGCCTATCTTATTAAAATGCAGCCTGGGTCCCTTCAAATCAATATAGTTTAACAGTACAATTATCAACCCAGCTCTTCGTCAAACCACACCGAAAGGCCAACTTTAGGCAAATGCTGCTCTGTAGTCTCCATTCACTCCTATTGACCGCTGAGGGTTCATTTCATCCCGCTTCCAGCCTGAAAAAGTTAATCCGTAAAAGCCGTGACTATCGCCCACCTCCCGGTGCCGCCGAAACGAGGAAAGGAAGAGGGGGAAAAAGCGACCCAAAGTGCCCGATTTCCATGGAAATGTCTTCACACCGCACGCGCATAACCAGAACTGCCCTCCGCTTTCCTCTGTCCCGGTTCCCTAGTTGACCGGGTCCCCGTTAGATTCGCCCAGGATCAGCATCCCGCGTTTGGCCGAGGCCTGCGGGAGCGGCAACTACCCCGCCGTGGGTTTAAAAAAGAAGTCCAAAGGCACCTCCGCCCCTCTTTGCCCCCCAGCACCGGCTTCTTTGCTCGGCCGCATCCCAACCTTCCAGATGCCGGCGTGGGTTGGCGCCTCCCCGCGCGCCGCCAGCCGGGCACAGAAGCCTCCATCCCCGGCCGAGGCCTTCTTCCTCCCTCGTCCGCCAAAGCAGCTCACCTGCGACCCATGATGCCCGCGGGACCGGGTTGCGCGATGCTCCCAGCGCTTTGGATCCTTCAAAAACGGCCGCGCCTCCGTCCCCGACGCCACAGGCCGCAAGAACCGGCGCTTCGGCCGGCCGGTTGGTTGCGCCTCAAGTGGGGCGTCCCACAGCGTCCCCTGCAGGCCCGGAGGCCGAAGCGCGGTTCCGAAGGGGAAAGGGAGCCCCGCAAGCGGATGGAAAAGGCCGGGCAAGACTGGGACGGAAAGTGAACGAAGGTTCCGGCGAACAGGTGGGGAGCGAGCCCTCTCGCCGCAAGAAGCAAGCGCTGCTTCGCTCCAAGGATGCCCACGAACGGCGCCAAGACGGCGGGCGAAGCAAGCAGCCCTAAGTTGGAAAACAACGTCGCCGGTCCAGGTTTGAAAGGCCGGCTGACTGTCCCTGGTAGCCAGAGGTTTAGTCTTTTCAATCTGCCTCTATGGCTCCTAAATTCGTTTTGTGTTATATTTAGGATTTCTGGTACCCGTGAGAGCAAAGGCACTATTATTTTGCCTAATAGCTATGGCCTTCGCTTGCTTCCCCCCCCCCAGAGGAAATTGAAGTGCTATTGGTGTACAATACTCTGATTCTGCTTAGCCTGACTATTTTTGGGGTTTTTCAGTAGCTCCAGACTGTGTGATGGCCAAAAGCATCAATTTCATCAGTACCGTAGGTCAATAATTGTATTCCTGAACTCCCGTTACGCTTGTGTCTTCAGTGAAACTATCTGATTACTGTATTTAGTCTCCCCCACCCCCTTTTTTAAATTGTCTTTGATTTGCCACAGGTCAGGCATAACCATCCTTTCCTAACTAAAAGGAGTCCAAAATGACAGAACATAAATTAGGATTCACACCTTTTCCGATTTGCATGGCAATGCCACGGGGAGCCATGTAAAGGGCAGATATTTATATCACATTTAATTCTTTGCCCTCTCTTCTCACTCCAAATACCTATGGCTTCAGATCTTCTTCACTTACTCCTGGATTCTCATTATGTCTCCAAAATAAAGCTTCATTTTTTAGGGTGCTTCCATTGAGCAGGCTTCATGTTGCCCTGAATAATTTGCTTCAAGCTATTTATTCTCAATACTTTTTCCAGCTCCACAATTTGTCTTTTTGAAGCCTTTCTGGTGATCTAGCTTTCACAGCAGTAGGTTACAATTGAGAAAAGCAAGGCCTTGACAATGTGTATCTTTCTTGTCAGTGCAATTTTAAGGTCTGGTCTAGGCAATTTTGTTTTTCCCCAGTTTTGTTTTTCCCCAAGTAACAAATGTCTCTTTATTTCCTGGCTGCAAAGCCCAGGAAGATAAGATGTATTAACTTCCTCAACTTGTTCTTTACCTTTCTGCGCTGATTTGGCATTGCCCTTGGATATAGTTTTTCTAATACTGAGCAGGAACTCTCTTCTTCCACCTTTAATGACTTCCTTGTTTCCAGTTATCGGATGTTGGGATCTAATATCTATCACGGGCTGCTGTTGGAACACAGGGGAATTGAACATTTTCATTCCCACACTAAAAATATTATTTAAGAGTGTAAGTCCTTTTTAGATGAATTCAATGGTTGTGGAATTTCTTTCAGTTGAGTAAGCCAGAGGGCCAAGTGATGTTGCTCTGATCAGGGGCAGCAGTTACTAGCTTGGTGTAATGGCCTCCAGGAAGATTCATGCAGTGAGTATGAGCACTACAAATAAATGTAGCTGAAATATTACATCATGATTTATGAACATTACGGATGGGAATGAGAAAGGGAAACTTTTAAGACATAAACTGTTCCTTCATATGATTATACGTTATGAAAATGAAAAAATAAAAAACTTTATATAAAAAAAATAATTGAAAAGAAAAAAAGACATAAACTGTTACTGTTCCCATCATTACCTCCCTTTTAAAAAAAAAACAGTCTAAAATTGCATGATCAACATTCATCCATTTTGATGGTGTAATCTGGGCTACTTGTAGGCTATAAATGGGGAGCTGTTGGGTTATATAAGATCTATGGGGGGTCCCCCTCCAGTCAGACAGCAGATTTTTCTTTTTATTCTGATCTTTCTACACAATCTTCCCATGTCACTGAACAGAAACCATGTGACTTAAATGTGTACCATGAACAAAATATCAATGAAAAGGATATGGTTACTGATAAGTATTTAGTCCCTTTATCTCAGCTGAGGGAAAGCTTTATTTTGGTAGAGTATAAACCAAGTGTTAAATCAAAACCATGAGACTAAAAGCATCACTGAAGGTTTTCTTTGCCAGGTAAAAAAAAAACTATTCTGACAATATTTCATGATTAAATGCAATGGATACTTTTAAGATAATTTTGCACTAATGAATTTTATATTTAAGTATGAGAACATTTGGTACCTAAATCAATCAATCAATCTTCAGATCACTGCCTAAGCCAATCAATTGTTGAAATTGATCAAAACTTTCTGTATCTTATAAAAGGCAAATAGCAGCTGTCAGCTCCGGCCAGCCCAGAGGCCTGGAGCTGCCATTCAGGGTAGAAGACTGGGTCAGCTGCCAAGACTCACCATCCCACCTCCACAAGCTGAAGAAGGTCCTGCTAACAATCCATGATTAATTGTCGGGTGGTTTTCGCTCTGGATGTGATGGGTGTGCGCATGCAGGGTGCGGATTATCTTAATTACCAATGTAGCGATAAAAGGTGGTGGGAAGCACAGGGTGGCAGCTCTGGCAATTTATTCATTGCCTTAGTGCTTTGTTGGTTAGTTTGTGCTGAAGGAAGAATACAAACTGCATGTACAAATGTTTCTGTGTTTGGTTGGTTTCATTGACCCTTCGGAACCTGACAGCAGCAGCCCCCAACCTTTTGTGCACGAGGGACCAGTTACCTGGAGAGAAATTTTTCCACAGGTTGGAGGAGGGGGGCTAGATTTGCATGCTGCCTGCATCCTGCGGATGGGGCTTCACTTGTTTGCATGGCCAGGTTTCTGATATGCCACAGACCAATGCCAGTTCACGGCCTGGGGATTGGGGGCCCCTGGCATATACTACCTAATAATGTAAATTAAACCATACAGGAAGAATTCATTGTAGCAAAGCTGGTTTCTAGCATCTATCAGCCTTCTCTGACTGCCACTATATGCAAAATTAAATTTACACTGCATTATAATGGTCTAAGTCAGAACAAAATGTGTGTGAAAACTCAATCTTTACTTTGGTAGCTGACTGTTGATTTCCCCAGCAGTCATCTGCAGAACAGTTATTGGGATGCATGAAAGAATATATTTTATTGCAGCTATGCCTCGACAAAATAACTTTTCTGTTCTTACTGTTAAAAGGTGATGTGTCTCTCCTCTTCCAGAAAACAATGCGTGTAGGCATGTGAAAATGTGTGGGCAGTTTCTGATATAAGACGTGGGCAATCTCTTGGGAGTCACAATGGAATCTAAATGACATTCTACTAGTAAGCTTATGTGGAGGCTGAAAGAATTTCCCAAAATGAGTAGGTTATTATATATTCCACCTCCAGTTTGGTGCACAGGATGAAAGGTCACAGTCACCCAGAGTCAGATTTACACCAAAGATGTTCTAATGTAGTGGAGAGAGTAGAGTCTTTACCAAGAATCTGCAGTTAGTAAGATTTTTGAAATCTTGGTTTGCTTAGGGATCTCTTATTATCATTAATTGGAGACTGCTGTCATATATTGTGGGTCATATCTAACAAGTAAAACAAGTGGAAAATGCAGTATAAAAATGATTTATATGGTGGCATAATAGGGCAAATTATAGAGAAAATGTCCTGCGAAATGCATTGCTATGAGCATCCTACAACTTTCTTCATTATGCAGGGAAATCAATTGAATTATCAATGAGAGGTGGCTATTAGCTTCCTCTTAAAAATTTCCAGAGATGGAGACTCCACAGCTCTTCCATTGTGGTACAAAACTTATTCCCATGAAGTTCTCTACATTTAAGTGAAATTTAGGTAGCTGCAGAACTCTACTTATTACTTTCTGCTCTGACTCTTTGAGCTTAGTTAGCTCCCCCCTCTCCCCCGTAGCTATTTATCAGAGGAACTAATGCCGTAAAGAAGATCATATGAAGAATTTTAAAATATAAAAAGTAAGAAGCAGTATGAATTATTTATTTATTTATCCTTCTTCACCTTCAAAAACGTTGTGGAAAAAATGGTTTTAAAAAAGCAGAGTAAAAAAAAACTTCCAAGTCACAAGTGGCAAAATCCAGGTTTGCAGGATATAATTTGTTTTGAAGTTGACCTCAGGAATCTACAAGTCAGAGCAGACATGCAAAATAAAGGCACAAGCAAGAAGACATTCATTAATGTATTTATTAAATCAATGTATACGACTGCCCTTCTCACAGATGGGATGCTGGGCAATACTAATACATTAAACCATACAAAAAAAAATTTGCCCCAATATCAACAAAACACACGAAACCTCTACAGTGGTGATCAAGTGTGAACCTTATAAGCACTTAACAACACAATGATACCTGATTTCACAGGCCATCTAACATTTCTGCTCTGCCCCTTGGAGCACATTCCTGTGTTCAGTGCTTTGTGAAAGGCTGGAAGAATTGGAGCCAATCTAATCTTGGTACAGGGTTGGGTGGGATGGGGTGGGGGATATGGAGTTCAAAGGGCAAGTGCTGTGTCAAAATGGCCTGCTTTCTGCACCCCATTTGATGGCCTTGTTTAATTGAGAGGACTCAGAGCATGCTTTGACTTTCAGATCCTACAGGAAGGGTAGAAACAACTAGGGAAAGTGGGGTTCTGCAAATAGCCCTGTTCCATGCCATGTTATAACTTAATTTAAAAGTTAAGGAACACAAACTCTCCTGAATACATTTGTCCCTGCCTGGACAAATCCTTGCAGATTTCTTGGCAAGGTTTTCCAGAAGTGGTTTGCTATTAAACAGCTCAAGGTTTGTACCCAAAGCTGGACTACAATATACAGTCTCCCAGGTTCTAGCCCAATGCCTTAACTACTACATCAGCATTGGTTCTCTGTCAATCTATCACAAAATACCTAGACATTATCAATGGGATCCAATTTACATTTTGGCCATTCCTGAACACAATTTCATTGCATCAGGCAAATAACTTATGCAGTGTATAAACTCTCATTTACTCTCAACTATTCAGATCTCAAAATCCACAGACGTTCATTTCTGTGAATATAAATTTACTCAATATAAGTACATGCTGAACTGCTTCATCCAGAGAGCTAAACCATTAGCATTTACAGGGGGACCCAGATTTTATTTTCCTCAAACATTCTAATGTTGTCTGTTCTACTCATACAAAAGCTGAAGTGCATTTATAGTATGATCTTGCAACTTGGGATTGGGAGACAAGCACAAGAGGAAACTAGCATTACAATCAACCACAAGGTGGTAGCATATCTTAGATCTAAGCAACTCACCGAAACGTATTCGAAAAACAATTTATTTCTGTTGCATACTTTTCCTTCACCAGCCCAACTAACCCTGAAATTTATGGCGGGGGAATTTTCATGCACTTTGGTTTAAATCTGACTTGCACTTTTCCTTGCATTTCCAGCTGAAAGATTTTTCCCAGATGGAGAATATACAACATGAAGAAAATGCATCTTCCAGACCAATGGATAAAAGCAGGATATGTATTCATTTAAGAACCTTATTTTGTCAGTGAAAAACAAAAGTAAAAAAGAAAAAAACATAAATGCATCTAGACCAACACAGAAAAGCAAGATATTTATTCACTTTAAGAACTTTATTTTGTCATTAAAAAGCAAAAGTGAAAAAAACTGGAAAAGAAAGTAAGAAGCAAAAGGATCTCAAGTTAGAAAAGGATCTCTCTGGTAGAAAATGTTTTCCAAAACTGCAGTTTATTTTTGAAAGTAGTTTCTTCTCTGAAAAACGGGGGGAAAGGAAAACCCAAAGCCTCTCCCTAGGACATCCCAGTTCATTGCACCATCCAGGATTTGCCACAGTTACAGATAGCCACACCCAAGCAGCAAACAGTAGGAGGGAGGGAACTGGGAATTTCCCTGCTCCAGATTAAAGTTTATATATTAGAAACTCTTGATGGCCCCAATGATTTTCCTACTAAATGCATGATCTATGTAAAATAATTGTTATGAGATTGGAGACCACAATCAGCAAAGGCAGCGCTGTCTCCCAACAAATGCTTAGATCTTTTAGGCTGTGCCTTTCCAATTCCCAGTGGTTCTGCAGCCCTTTCGTGATAGCTTAGCTGCCCACTTAAAATGCAGAAGAAATCTTAAGCACCCATGGATTGATGCTAGTATATCCAGTCATAAACTGAACACAACTAAATGCTAAGTTTAAGAATGTGGGAAACAATTCTGATTTATGATCATCCTTCTCCCATCAATTAAAACTGGAAAAATATGACCAAATGCCAGTCATTATCATCTCTTTTGCAGTTTATGTTTCAAAGAAAGGAGGGGATGTATCGAAACTTTCAGTCTCTAAGGAAGGGTGGCAGACCCTCCCTTACTCAGTATGTTCAACTTTAGACTCAGTTCCAAAGTTGCAAGGTCAAGTGCCCAGCATAAAGCTACGCAGGTAAAAATCGAAGAAGTTGGCACTTCCCTTTACAGTAATACTAGCAAATTGAGTAGAACAAAAATTGACCTTTGATCTCATTCTGAGAACATCAATTATTCCAAGGAAAAAAGTGATTCAGACTCTACTTGTCCCTATGAGCTTAGTTTTCATGTTTTGTCAGTCCCGGAAGCTGCTGGCTCGAACAACACAATATTCTGGTCTTCACAACTCTGTCCTGTCTTCATGGGAGGCAAAATCAGAGCTAAAGGGAGAAGTGGGGGATTCTGGAGTCTAGACACTGAAACTAGGATCCTGTGGAGGCTGAATTAGCTAGAGGAAAAAGCAGATCAGGCTAAGGGGTAGAAAAAATGCATTTTGTTCAGGAAAAAATACCTTTAAAAGAAATTATTTTGGTAGACACAAAGGGAGCTCCTGGCATGTTTCATCATAGACTAGGGAACAGAAGAAAAGGAAAAAGTGAAATCTGAAATATGTATTCACAATATGGTCTGGAACACAATTCTTAAGGACTTTGTCCAAATTTAGATAAACCAGGGAGAGCAAGCATGGGCCCAGTCTATCCAAACCCGTGTCTCTTCAAACAGGCAACATTTCCACATTCTTATTCAGGATTTAAAGTCAACAATCAAAGTTTTCCTTTCCCACACTGGCTCTATAGTCTCAAAAAAAAAAGCAACTGTGGTTGTCCCAAGGCTCATATTTCAACAAAGAGAATGATTCTTTGGTGGCCAGCTGTGTCACACTCAGACTCAAGCAGCAATGTTATACTCCTCACGAGGTTAACTTTCCCATATGGACGTTAGGATGTTCGGCTGGAGCACATCACAGGCTTTCCAGAGATCTTCAGATCATCAAAAGGCAAAAGTGTAAGGATCTGTCAACAAATAATGATACAGTGGCGAGTCAAGAAGGTTGCATACAAAAAAGCTAGCATTGCCACTTTAGCATGGAGAAAATCCATCCTTGCGGTTGCTAAGAGTCGACATTGACTCAATAACTTGACAGTGTTATTAATCATCACTTCAATCAGTGACAGAAACACAAAGCACAAACAGTTTGCAAAGACTGTCAGCTATCTAGTGTGGTCAGAAAGAGCAATAAACTCTATGGTTAAACCCTTCTACCCGTTATGCAGGAAGATACTTTGTGATATTTTTCCTATGAAGAGCAGGATATTCACAGTTAATTTACTACATATGATCCCTTTCTATGTGTTTTGGGGACTAACAAGTTCATGGAAGAAAACAGATCACCCATGTGGACACTCCAAACTTTCCTAAACAAGGCTATATTCATCCACTATAGGTACTTTGGTGGTTCTCAACTTTTGGCCACAACAGAGCCTGAAAAATGTGTTGTTAGTTTGGGGCAGTTATTAAGTGAGACACGTTACTAGGACACTAGTTTGAATTCTATCCTAATATATAAAAATATTCTATTTTTTTTTAAAAAAAATATTTTTTTCATGATAATCTAGCAACTTCCTCCACATCAAGACCATGAGTTTTATTCTACAAAGAAAGAATACTTTGTTCTAAGATGTCAGGGACATAAGATATTACGCATTGATAGCCTTTCTTTCCTAAAGGAGACTAGGCTTTAATGTTTTATTTCCCTAAACTACCTAAGAGGTGAAGTAAGGCAGGCAACATGCCAGCAAATAACTAAAGGTCACCATTGGAAGTAACAGGAATCAATCTCTCTTAAGTACAATGCAGAAGTCTATCCATTCTATCATAGAAGACACCAGAATGGCCCTGGTCTCTGCAGTGGGTTGTGATTCATAGCAGGAATCTGTGCATGTAGGCTAAGGGTGCCCAATGGCCTTTGATTTCCATTTCTATCCATTGTCTATATATTAATAATGAAGACAAACACTATTCAGCTTCAGAGTAAAATCTGGTACTCAATTTGACATACATGGAGTTCTGGTTTGCTTAGATCCTCATCTTCCTGATGTAGGAAGGACATCAGTTATCATCCTGATTCATTGCAGCACAATTGATGAAGTCTGCCTATCCTGCCTTGCTTGGAACTGAAAGACGTTACAATGATGCCAAAGCAGTAACAACCCCAAGGCAGATTAGCCAGTTTAGCAGCTCCTCCCTGCACGTAGCCTTTAAGATTAAGATCAGATGGATGTGAACTGCAATTTGGCAAATCAAAGATGCAAGGATCATCATGGAAACAGAGACAAGTGCAGTTACCAGAACTCCCAATTCTTGCCTTTTCGCTAAACATCATGTGCCGAAACTTAAGAATTGCACAATACAACTTGTATCTCTGCCTTACCTTCAGATTGGGAGTAGGCAACCTATAGCTAATTAGCTTCCCAGCACCCTGGAAATGTGCAGATGAAATTCAGGGGCAAAATAGCTGCATTCTAAAGGTGAGAGGTTTTGCAATTAACATTGGGACTGAGAACCTTCTAGGAAGGATACTGCTTCTATTTTCTTTCTGAAAACCATTCAAATACCATTCAAAATTGACATTTTTTTATATTCCCATTTTTTGGCCTTGGGGTTGGTGTTTAGTGTGGGAATAGAAAGCCTCTCAGAGTTAGGTGGTGCTATCCCTTGCTTTTAACCCCTTTAGCCTCCAAATTACTTTCTAAAAAATGACCAGCTCCCTTTTCCAATTCTTAACATCCCTTTCAACAGGCCAAATATTTAAATACTCCATTTTGTGTTGTCACTGGGTGGCTTCTTGCCTTCTAGAAAATAGATAGACTGAAGTTGGCTTCCAGATTCTCAAAATGATGCCCATCCTTATTTGGCACCTGATTCAGATTACTTAGCTCTTGCCTATAGAGCCTGATCTATTGCAAGTCATTCCAGAAAAACTCTCACATCATCATTGCCATCTGCCAGATCTTGAGCTGTCTCATTTTCCATATTCCGCAGTAAGGTATCTGCTCCCGAATGGCACAGGATTGCAGCAATGGCAGCATCGTTCCTGCCTACAGCCAGGTGCAGTGGGGTGCAGCCATTGTACATTTGAGAATCCACCTGGGCCCCCCATCGCAGGAGGTGCTTCACAGCCATCTCATCATGATTTTCCACTGCCAGATGTAGGGGTGTCTTTCCACTCGTGCCATCCTGAGAGAGCAAGAGACAGGGGGGTCAATTATTTCACGAGATTTCATGAGCAAAATTCCATAGAACATACCTCTTTCTGTGTAGATACAGTAAGAAACCAAGTGTCAGGCTTTTCCTATTGCAAAAGCCTGACACTCCTTAGCCTTTGAGTAAAAAGGATAGCAGTGAAAGCCAGTTCCAAACACAAATAAGAGAAGGGAAAGTTCTTTCCTGGGCCATGGTGCATCTGAGTAATTCAAACAAAATAAGAGAAAGAGAAAGTTCTTTTCTGGGCCATGGGGCACCTGAGATACAAGCAGTTTGCTGAAATCTAGAAGAGCCTAGGGAGGAATCACACTGGCGTAGCAGTTCCTAAATCAGAGTCTGAGCATTCTCTTCCTGAAGATGCAAAAACTGAACAAGGAGCTCTGAAGTAATCAGGATTGTACATAATTCTGAAATGGTCATGGCTCCTTGGAATTGATATTGACTCCTGGGAAGTAGGATCATGTGGATGATCGTCATTTGGTTAGCAGCAATGCAGAACTGATTTTTATTGCTTTGTTCCAGGATGTTTCTTTCTTGTTGTTGATATGTTTGTTGGTGTCCCAGTCATCTCCACAGCCAGGCAACCTCCCAGCCTGCTCTGACCCTGTTTAGCTTTCTAAAATCAATATTCTGTTGATGGCACATAATCACTAACTAAATTCAAATTTCATTCTAAAGGTTTTATCATGTAAGTTTAAAAGTTATCCTGTTTCATTTGCACAACGGAAAGGAAGAGAAGATAGGCAAAGCTACGGCTCATTTTTTTCCCCTTTTGTTCAGTTATGTCCAATTCTCAGTGTCTCCTGGATAAGTTCCTGAAATTTAATTGGCAAAGAATTTAAAAAATGGTTTGCCATTGCCTCCTTCCTAGGGCTGAGAGAAAGTGACTTGGGCCCCAAATCATTCAGCTGGTTTTGTGCCCAAGGCAAAACTAAAAATTCGTGGTTTCCTAGTTTCTTAGCCTGATATTTTAACCACTATATCAAACTGGCTCTCACATAGGCACGTTAGCTTTCTTGTATCCCTTCTCCCCACTTTTGGAGATTTTGGAATAGCACTCCCTATATTTTTAGTATTAGATTTAGCCATTCCAATACTGTCAAGCACCCTGGAAGTCAGGAGATTCAGGCAATTCAAATGAATATAAAGATTTATTGCAAGCTTAAATTCGCTGTAGGAATCTGACCAACTAATGGTCAAGAGAAATGAATGGGGGATTAGAAAGGCATTTGAAGGTAGGCTGGACTTAGATCACTTAGGAGTACATAGGGACTTGTGACTTATGACACTTTTGACGTGTTGGGTTCAGCTGGGTGATCTACATCTACTTCTTATTTTTAAATTCTGCAGCCTGCCAAATTTTCTGCTAAGTAAGAAATTTTCAGAATTGACATATAGTATATCAGAGATGGAGCTCCGCTCAACGTCCCTAACTTACTTGCACATTAATGTCAGCTCCATTCTGCACCAATAACTCCATCAGTTGAAGGTTCCCTTTCAAGGTGCTGATGTGAAGACACGTTAAGCCTGGAGGGAGAAAAATAAAACCCAAATAGCTCAAGAAACCTGTTGCAAATGAAGCACCGACTTTTAACACTCATCAGACACAATCACACCACACACTCCTTTACCTTGCCAATTCTGGAGCTGCAGATCTTGTACAGTTTTTCTAGTCTGCATCTCAGAGACTGGTTTCTTCAGAAGCAGCAACAGCTCAACACATTCCAGACTCTGCCGCTCACAGGCCAAGTGCAGAGCAGTATTTCCATTGCGGTCTTGCAGTGCTGTGTTCACCCCTTTCAGAATTAGTGCTTCCACCACTTCGAACTGCTCCAAATACACAGACAAGTGAAGTGGAGTCTGCAAATGGCAAAAAGAAAAAAAGAGAAAAAAGAGGAATGTGGGCTGGAGAAGAGTGGAGCGGCAAGGAAAGTATGCAAATAAATCTAACAAACAAACAAATTTGGATTCACTTGGATTTTAACTGCATCACAAGAAATAAAAAATTCAGCAGTGATGCAAGGTTTAGCATGCTGAAAATAAGGAAGGAGAGCAAGTGGACAATGCCTAGAAGACAATCCTCTAAATACAGCACTTGGTCCTTAATAGAATATCTAGGGATTAGAAGGTGTCCATGCTCATAATTGGTTCTTTATTCCTTCCTCTGATTGGCAAAGGACAGAAAAATCTATTCAGAATAAGAATATTTTAAATATCCAAATAATGAATAAAGCTGATAATCTAAACAAAATCACAATAAAAAATGATTATCTTCTGTAATATGAGGCACTGATGATCAAGATTTTTTTTTTGGACACGCCAGGGATCTAAAGCAGATTTTCTTTATCATTTTTGGTTCTTAAATTATATTAAATTATATTCTACACTGATGTGCTATGTAATTGTCAACAAACAAGAGGTTATCAGACGCCTGAGATTTGTAAAGTTATTTTTTTGTGCTATTTCAAGAAATTTACAATCTGAGTATTTGTAATGTATACTCAGGTTATTTAGTAGCTGCTAAAATAAATATACTTGTACAATACTAGAAATCAATATAAGCAATTTGTAGATGGATTAATGAAGGTTTAGTACTGGTTTTACAATTAATTTATTTATCCAGTGGTCAGTGGTCAGCATAGCTCAGATAATAATGATAAATTTAATCAAAAGGGTTATTAACTAAGAAATAAAATTCCAATTAGGATACAGAAACATATTTTTTTGCTATTTTAGATATTCTATTTTAAGAAGCAAAATAAGGAGCCAGTGTCATCTTAAATAATATAGATTAAATAATTTGGAGTATCCTGGTGAAAAAAATTATTAATTGGTTTAAATTTCAGAAGGTACAAAATCCTGGAAGAAAATGAAGGGCCTATACAAGCTTTCAATTCTGTCTTACATTGGAGGGTTTTTTTTGGGGGGGGTGTTGGGGGGGGATGCTATACACTTTACTGATGCAGATGCATATCTGTATATTTTGATGATTGCTTATGTGCCATCAAGTCATTATTTTTGAATCCTACCAACCAGTATTCTCATCCCAGTTCTTATCTGGATTTCCCTTTTTATTATATATTTATTATTTTATTTATTATTTTATTTATTATTTTATTTATTATTTTATTATTTTATTTATTATTTTATTTATTTATTTATTATTTATTTATTATTTATTTATTTATTAATTATTTTATTTATTTATTTATTAGACTTATGTACCGCTTCATAGGGCTTTCAGCCCTCTCTAAGCGGTTTACAGATTTTTAGCAAATTGAGTCAGCAAATTGCCCCCATAGTCTGGGTCCTCATTTCACCCACCTCGGAAGGATGGAAGGCTGAATCAACCTTGAGCCGGTGAGATTTGAACCGCTGAACTGCAGATAACAGTCAGCTGAAGTGGCCTGCAGTACTGCACCCTAACCACTGCGCCACCTCGGCTCCTATAATTAGACCCGAGTTTTGAACTTGTAGCCCTCCTTGAAGAGACACAAGTTGTTGTATTATTTATTTAATTAATTCTCCCCGCCTCCAATGATTTGGGGGGGGCTTACAATTAAAAAAAATACGCTGCACTTAAAATACTAAAAACATTTTAAAACAATCGAAACAGAATGTTTTTGTCTGTTAAGGAGATCGTTAGCTTCTTGGCATAAGAAATAATATAACAAAATCCCAGAATGTTACAGTGAAGCAGAGTAGATCTTTATGTTTAAATCGCTTTTAGAGTATAGACAAAAATATTTACTTAGCATCAAGAGCACTTTAACAACCAGCCTTAGATTATTACCACACTGCAACTTGCTCTCCTCCAGCTAGAATAGAAGAAACCCTGATCCTTCTTCATGTCTCTTACCACCTACTTGGAATAAATCATTCTGGAATTCCAAAACCTCCACAGGCATTTGGGCAATGCAGAAGGACGCAATAGATGGCACACAGTGGATGATTGCCAGGTGCAGTAACCTGAGAGGGAAAAAGATTAGTCATGCCAACCTGTAAAAATAAAGAATGACTTCCCTTCAAGCAAAGAAAGCATTCCTATGTAGCAAAACCACAATTGCTCATTTATGTTTAGCTTTTAGAAGTAACTTGCTTATTGGAAAATTGAGTTCAAAGTTACAACTGCACTAAAAAAAAGTAACTAATGACCATTTTTCGCATTTATGACTCTTGCAGCATCCCCATGGTCACATGATTTACATTTGGATGCTTGACAGCTGATTCATACTTATGACGGTTGCAGTGTCCCAGTGACATGCAATCCCCTTTTGCAACCTTCTGACGAGCAAAGTCAATGGGGAAACTAGATTCACTTAACTGTTGCTAATTTAACAGCTGCAATGATTCACTTAATAAATGCAGCAAGAAAAGTCGTAAAATGGGACAAACTTAATAAATTTTTCACTTAGCAACATAAATGTTGGGCTCAATTGTTGTCATAAACTTTTTGATGGATCAAAAAGTGAGGCACACATTCTTAACAACTGCCTCACCAACTTAATCAAAATTGCCATAAAATAAATGCAGGGCTATCAATATTCAAATGCAAGCCAAATATCTGTTTGCTTTTAAAGCACGCAAACAGATAAAGAGGTCGGGTTGGATGAGTTCAAAGACGGGCAGCAAAATTAAGTAATGCCATGCAGAAAGGTTCCCTTACATTATTTCAACTAGATCCCAATCAATCTGATCTAAAAGAGAATTTTATTTCAAAGAAGAAAAAAAGTTTAGTAAAGTTTCCATCACTGAAGATTGGTATTCTTGCACTTACGGAATAACAACATGGCTAAGGAGTATTTTTGAATATACAATTCTTCATAGTAAATCGTCTTTACAGTGATCTTTAGCTTTCCTGATTATTGTTTAGTAATTATATTTTAACAGAAAAACATCACAATGAATAGTCTTTTTTACAGATTGGGAAATTGATTGAGCAGCCACCCAGGAGACTCCAGAGTAAGGAAAGAGGTGTAACAGAAACCAGTTAGTCCAGTGAAACCCTTTAGCATGCCCAACAATAAAACTGCAACCAAGAGAAAATGCAAGAGAAAATTTCAGCCTTCCCCAAAATATTGTAGAAAAAGAATATTTAGAAAAACAAAACAAAAAAAGAAACTGCAAAATGGTTATAACCCTGGATTGATTTAAGGCATGTGTGGGAGGGATTCAGATTTCTTCAACTTCCTTACAAGTGACATCAAGCTCTCCTCCAGTGAGAAAAGGCAAGAGAAGAAATGGTGGTACAGACACATCTACATTTCCCAGTTATTATAAAATAGCTGAACAGGGAACAAGTTTCAGTCAAAGTACTGTAGCAAGGCTGGATTCCGAAGCTTTACAGGAATTCTGGTTTTCCCACTCTATCATAGTTACTCAGAGAAGGGCAGATGGCAAAGGCAGTACCAAAAGCTACATCTTCATCAAGGATGTCAGTGTATTAAGAGCAAATGATGGTGGTGGTACTATTCTTTTCTCTTTTTTTTTTTTTTTAAAAACAAAACAAAACACTTGGTACAGAGTGTCCCTAGATTTCGTTGTTTCGTTTTGTTATCTAGAGATTGCATTTCGGAAAGAAAGCTGGATACTATTCCGCTCCAAACTGCCTTCCCTGCCTTCCAATATGGTAGTGAGGCTACTTGTGCCACCCGGAAGCAGGCACCATTTTGGAATAGACCAATTATTAGACTAATTGGGCCAAGCTTTTATGGAGGTTGAGCAGGATGTGTAGAACCCAACAGGGTGAGAAAGCATATTGTAATTGTATGAATTAAATGGAAAATGTGTGTGTGTGTGTGTATGTATGTATGTATGTATGTATGTGTGTGTGTGTATGTATACATACACACACACACACACACACACACACATATATATATATATATAACAAATGTAACAAAGGCAACAGTAAAAATATTGGGTTTCTGTCTGGATGGTCTCTTGTGACGAGCCGATAGACAGAGAATGGAAGCAGTTAGCTTCCTCCCATATTTGGGCATACCAGAGGTTATGACACTAATTACATACATACATACATACATACACACACATATACATATACATACATACATACATACATACATACATATATTTGTGTTTGTATGTATTTTTTTGTGTGTGTGTGTGTATGTGTGTGTATGTATATATATATATATGTATGTATGTATGTATGTATGTTGTATTTGTGCTGATAATACACAAATGCACAAATACAACAAATGTAACAAAGGCAACAGTAAAAATATTGGGTTTCTGTCGTGATGGACTCTTGTGACGAGCCGATAGACAGATAATGGAAGCAGTTAGCTTCCTCCCATAATTGGGGAATACCAGGGGTTGTGACACTAAATATATATATATGTATGTATATATATGTATATATATATATACACACACACACAAACAAACATATACACACACACAAATTTCCATTTTATATGCATATTTTACTATTTAAAGCCAGTTCTGTTCATTTTCTTAGCATAAGGTACCAATAGTCATTATAATAATTGTAGATATTGAATGCTAATATCCTTTTATAAACACACTTTTACAATATTTAACATGGAACTGAACTCATGAAAACTCAGCTGAATCCTGTATATACAATGCCACAAATTGAGACAGTTGCTATTAAAAGAATAAAAAAACATGAACAACACCTGCAGATTAGAAGATAGTTATTTGAATAAGAAAATGAAAAGCAAATAAGGATGCACACTGTACAAGACTTGTTGTACAAGATTCAGAAGGACCTAATATGGCTAATAAATCTATGCGATATCTAATATTTTCAGTTTTTTAAAAATGAGTATTTAGCTAGTAGCAGAAGAAATAATAAATGACTACAACTGAAACAGAACTAAATTACTGCCTAATCAGACAGTCTAGAGGGAGGGGGGGAAACTTTGTAATCTTTTTAATATAGAAGTTATACCAAATATTAGCTAAAGTGGCTAAATAAAATGAGTTGGTTTAAAAAACAATGGTTATTTTTAAAAAAATCACAATTGTTTCCTATCTCCAGAAATAATTTCAGAATCAATGCAAGATGCAATATTAGCATATTAATATATATGCCAATGTATGTATGCCATCTTTTTAAAAAAGGACATTAATATTAATTTGTTTCATATAACATTTTCTTTTGGAAGTTAACCAACTTTACAAAGATCACGATGCCCTTGCAAGCGGGTGCTTAAAATCAAAGATTCGTTTTTACTGTATGTTTTTAAGCCCTTTGGTGGTCCAAGGCATGTTAAAAAAGGGTGGGTGGGATTTCCATAGAAGGCAGTGGAAAGAGCTGAGCAGCTTTATTTGCAGTTGCTGAAAAGAAGAAGGAGGGCCAGTCCTCACAAGCAATCCGCTGCGTAGCCATAGTATGGGCTTTTTTCTTTCTTTTTGAGCTGTGCACAACAGCATGAATGCTCTGCTCCATAAATAGAGTGGCTGCAGTTCAGGCAACCAGCCTGGGGGAAGCCCAAGGTCACATGGTGTGGGGAATTTCCTTGCCCACACGGTTGCCTCAGCAACAGGATGAGGAGGCCAAAAAGCAGCCAATGCACAGCTGTTTTTTCCAGTCACACAAATTGCTGGGGGAAGAGACAGGTTACTTTGCTCTGTCAGTAGCATCTCCTTTGGCGGTGCTGAGGTTTTACAAGACTGCATTGAAAATTTAATCCTCAATTCATAGACAACGGCTTGGGTTTTTTTTTTTTAATTGCATAGCTACTGTCTTTTGCCCTAGAAGCTTGTGGTGTTTGTCACACAGCTACACATGTCTCTAGGACAGCCTCTCTGGGGTTAAAGGAATAAAAACAGAAACCTTTTTTTTAAATTAATAGTTGGCAATTCCGATTGTTCTGTCAATTTCAGAGGTGGTATTCTATCGGTTCGGACCGGTTTGCCCGAACCGGTAGCGGAAATCGCAGGCGGTCTTGACCACCCGCCCTGGTTCTATGACATCCCATTTAGGCCCTTTTTTTGCCAAAAGTGCATACGCGGAAGGCTGAGTGCATGCACATCAGTGGTGGGATTCAGCCAGTTCGCACCTGTTCGGGAGAATCGGTTGTTAACTTTCTAAGCAGTTCGGAGAACAGCTGTTGGAAGAAATCTCATTCTGTTTTTTTCCACTTTACAGGGCTAATCCTGTAAGGAAGGCAGGAAGGAAACATTCTGGTGTTGTTTCTAGCCTAATCTTTATTGCCTTGCTTACAGAAACTGCTTCTCCAGTTAACCCTTATTATATTGTAACAGCTAAGACGAAGCATCCATCGGCGTGAGTGACATTGAATTGGCCATGTCCACACGGTCACATGACTACCGAGCTACGCCTACCCAGATGGTCATTAGGGCAGAGAACCGGTTGTTAAATTATTTGAATCCCACCACTGATGCACATGCACTCACATCTGCAAACCAGTAGGGAAGGTAAATGAATACAACTCCTGCAATATGTTAGGACTGGTCTGCCAATCCTCTCAGTGATCTTCTCAGGTGCATGTGAAGCAGATGATCAATGGAAAACTAGCTAAGAAAATAAAATAAAAAGGCAGGATAGTAAAAGAGAAGCTTATGTGGATTACTTTTCTAGCTAAGTGAACCCACTTCAATCTGGAGTTTTCCAGAAGATGGACAATAATTCCCAGAATTCCCTGCCAGCATTCGTCTCTCCTATGCTGCATGGTAATTGTAGTCTAACATATTTGAAGGAATCTGGGCTGGTTTTAAGAACGCCTTCCCAAATTTGCTTTAAAGTTAATTTACTACATAATAGGAATATTTAACATAATTGCATTCTACTATGTTATCACTTGGAAGGAAGAAAAAAAAGAAGAGAGTCCACCCTTATACTTTTTGTGACTACTAGGCAATGGAACAGGTAGCCATTTACAAGCTTGGCTGAAAGAAATTGCCAAAAGGAAAACATTTTTAAAACCACAGCTCAGCTTCACTCACATATACCATCTGCAAGTTTTGAAACTGCTTTCCAGATCAACAAGTCCTTTATGTGAACTACTAACTTCTCAAACATGCTACATAACACCTTAAATAAATATAGCAAAGAGGCACACAGGTTAAATTTACAGACCATTTTTTTCTAATTTGTCGTTTATCTGAAAAGCAGGGTGATATGCAGCATAGGCGTAGGGATATAGTTTACAACATCACACTATGCTTTTATCATTATTTTTCATTGCAGAAGCAGTACAGGGATAGAAATGACACCAGAAACAGGAAGACAATGGTTGAGATAAAGTTGCTCTAACTGAGAAAACTCAGGGTCAAATCCCTTCTTAGTTATAAAGTCTCCAGGTGATCTGGGATCAGTCATTCTCTCGACTTAGTAGATTTCACCCAAAAATTGTAGGGCTAAATAGGGAAGTAACAGTGGGATGGGGGTGGGGAGGACCAAGAACAATTATCATGTCTCTTATTCTTGTACGATATGTATTTATTATTTGTCCAAGTAGTAAATATAATTTGAGCAGGTCCTGTCTTTCAAATAATGCAAACAGATAGGCAGAGTGAATCCTTCCATTGAGTCTAATCAAGCAGCTTTCGCAGCATATTGAAAAAGGAAAAGAAAAGAAGTCTTGAAAACAATGTTTTGGAAAACCAGAGGCAAGATGATATAAGTGTATATCTCCATGAAAGGGGACTCATCTTTTAAATCAACCTTGGCAAAGACTTGTGGACTTCAACTCACAGAATTCCTCAGTCAGCAAAGCTTTGCTGGCTGAGGAATTCCGGGAGTTGAAGTCCCAAGCCTTAAAGTTGCCAAGGTTGAAGACCCCAGTTTTAGATCAACTTCAAGTCTCGTGAACTGACCTAATTAAGTTTTATTTTTAATACAATGTTCCATTATCATGACAGGAATCATTTGGCTCTCCATCATACGATCCAAGGAAAACTATAGATAGAGGAAAAACTAATATGAAACAGAAATTCTTAAAACAGCAATAACTCATTTTCAACAATGTTCCTGAGCAGCTTTTTCAGAAAAAAATAGGACCAAAATTGACATGAGAAGTTTTAATACCCCTGCAGCATATTGTGTCAATCAGAGACTTATCAGAGCTAAAAACTGCCTAGGAAACTAAATTAGTCAGAATAAGGGTGACTGGGGAGGGCACATTCTTATTTAGGAGGAGGCAAGGACAGAAATGGACAGAGCAGTTATGCAAAGTTAGCAGGGTTGAATTATGCACATTCTTGAAACGGGGGTTTTCTGGGGTTTAGCGGAAGGAAAACTTTAGTTCATTGGTTTGCTTGTTCCAAACCTATTTTAAGTGTACTTATGTCTCCCATCCCACAATGGTAAAACAAAATGATCTTGGGTTTTCAGTAATTGTACCACTAATATTCAGCAGTGCTGTTGGTGGGAGTTTAAGGAACCATAAAAAAGGACTCTGTGCTTTGCATTAAAATATTCTCAAACCGAATCAAAGCTAAAATTATACTAGATATGATGTTCCTTTTTAGATAGCTAGATATTTTTATTAACATTTTTGGAAGTAAAGTAAAAGCTGATATAAACTAAGAGAAAGAAAAGAGAAAAATCAAAGAGAAAATTAAAAGTGCAAGAAAGAAAGAAAAATAGAAAAGAAAGAAAGAATATACCAATTAGTTGTTTTGGGGCTTCTAATTAATGGAAGTTATAAGTACAGTTGTAAATTTACCTCTTACTCTATGATTACAACATATCTCTCTTCTTTTGATTATCTATCCTGCCTAATCATCAGAACCATAAACCATGAGTTCATTTTTTTTCTATTTCACTCACGAAGTCTTTAAGGAATTTTCAGTCAGCAGTAAAGATAAATGTTGTCTCTTCTCTAACTAAAGAAGTTACCGTATTTATCGGCGTATAACACGCAGTTTTAAAACTAAAATTGCAAGCTTAAACCCTGCCTGCGTGTTATACGCCGATACTGCGTGTTATACGCCGGGTCCCAAACTGCCTGCTCCAGCTGATTCACCGGCGCCCATGATACTCATAGAAGTGCAGCATCCATTTCATGGCAGCGTCGGCGGCTCTCCAGCTACCCTGCCTGATATAACCCCTACCTTGCAGCAGTGGCGGCAGCTCTCCAGCCACCTGCTGTTCGCTTTAACCCCATCATTGAACAAGCGGCGGCTGGAGAGCCGCCCGCTGCCTGATTTAACCCCATCCTAGCAGCAGCGGCTCGCAGCGGCCAGAGAGCCGCCCGCTGCCTGTATTTTTTCTCCATCATTGCGGGTGCTTACCTTCCCGCCCGCCTGCTCTCTGGTCCCAAGTGTACGCGCCGGCATTCTCCCAATCAGCTGTGAGTCCGCAGCCGCCCGCGCTGCTGTTTTAAAGGCTGCTCCTCAGGACCCTCCGAGGCCACCGTACTTCTGACGAGTGACGTCCCTGACGTTACGCTGAGGACGTTACTCGTCAGCGCAATTAAAGAGTAACCTGAGTCTGCTAGCGACACAGGCCAGGTACTGTGGTGAAAACAAAAACATATAGAAATAGGGGTTTATGTGGGGGGGGCTTGTTATGTGGCGCAGGGGGAAAGAGTATGTGATATGGGGGGTGGGGTTATATGGTACAGGTGGTATCAGGACTATGTGGTACAGGGGGATTAGGTTGTACAGGTGGATCTGGGGGGGGATTAGGTGGTACAGGGGGATCAGAGGGGGGAAAATGATGTGACAGAAGAGGGTGGGGAAGTAATTCATGTTCTAATGTTATAAATTTTAATCCAACATTAAGTTCCGAGCTTCCAAGTCATTTATTTTTAATGAAAAAAAATTTTACTCAAATTTTTGTGTTAAAATGGGGGATGCGTGTTATACGCCGGTGCGTGTTATACGCCGATAAATACGGTAATTTATCCATCTGTGCAAGTTCTATCATCTTCACCAACCATTCCTCCCTTGTAGATAGTGTTGAGCCTTTTCACGCTTAAGCAAATAATACTCTTGCTACACCTGAGTTATATAAAAACAAAGTTCCCGTGACTTTTTTCTGATTGTACTGTATGTCCATTAGAGCAGGGAATTTCCAAAGCAATTTGAAGTGAACTTTAACCACTGACTCCTTTATCTGACAATGCAATGCAAGAAAAACAGGATTCTATGACTTCTCCAGCATACTAATTCAATTAGCAAGACTGGCCAGCTCTGCTTTAAAAGACTTGGCCCACTGCAAGCTTGGGGGGGATTTAAAGGGGGAAGCAGGTTAGGAACAAGCCAATGTGATGCTATAGTAGTTAAGACTACAATTAGTTAAATCTATAAGTTAACTAGGCCTTGGAGATTCTTCATTCTTGAAAGTCACTGACAGCATATTCTCTTCTCTCTCTCTCTCTCTTTCTCTCTCACGTGCATGCTCACACATTCACTCTCTCCCCATCCCTCCCTCCATCTCTCTCTCATCAGACAAGCAATTGAGAAATATGGAATCCATGCAGATGTATAGGTTCCATATGTTTCCTCTTTCTCAAACTTCAGGATGAGTGGAAAAGATGAGGGTTCCACCACAAAACCGCGGTAGACAATTGCGCGCTCGACAAAAGCGCGTACATGACATCATCACAGCACGACGAAAACATCGCGCTGTGAGCAGTAAATTTAAAATTAAAGCGAAAACCTTACCCTAACCCCCCCAAACCTAACCCTAAACCTAACCCTAAACCTAACCCTTAACCTAACCCTAAACCTAACCCTAAACCTAACCCTTAACCTAACGCTAAACCTAACGGTAACCCTTAACCTAACGCTAAACCTAACCCTAATGCTTAATGTAACCCTAAACCTAACCCTAACCCTTAACCTAACCCTAACCCTAACCCTTACCTTTATGTGAATTGGCTTGCTTTAATTTAATTTTAATTTTATTTATTTTTTAATTTTTTTCGTCGTGCTGCTGATGACGTCAGGTACGCGCTTTCGTCGAGCGCGGTTTTGTTGACCACGGTTTTGGCGGGTCACGAAAGATGAGATCCAAGCATCTGGTTAAATTACAAGTCTTTCTGGAACAGAAGCCCATCTCATGCAACTCTACCAAATGGTTTTCCTAACATGTTCTTTAAAAAATAAGTGGCTCTACAATTTCTACACAGCACAGCACAATTTGAAAATGTGTGGACTTCAATTCCCAGCCAGCCTTGCTGACTGGGGAATTCTGGGAATTGTAGTCCATACTTCTTCAAGTTTCCAGGGATGAAAAATACTGAAATAATCTATATTCAGATTGAAAATGAGCAATCAATAATGTTTTCTTTACTTAACCAAAAAGCAGAACAAGAAATCTAGAATATGTATCTATACCAATATCATATACTGTATGATCCATCCAATAGGCTACCTTCGTCTTACAGGGAAATACCTTCTCCTTTCATGAAACGCTATTCTACCATCTTAAGATTCCACTTTATCATTTGACAATGTGTCTCTCAGGCCTATGAAATCCACATTTGCAAGGCATTAGTATAGTCACTGTCCACTAAAGCATCAGGCTTCTTCTGAAAAAAATACAGAACAAACATTGATCGCAATATATTTCCAACTATTCACCATGATAATTAAATTCCAAGTATTTTCAGCTGACAGAGCATTTCATAAGTGCCAATTCACATGCACAAAAATGTGTCTTCCATAAAGCCCAACATTTTCTTCAAAATATAAATTGTGGAAATCTTTCACTAAGAAAGAAAAAAAATCTTTATATTTCTGATTCTAATTGGCTGGAGAAACAGGACTGAATAGTGGTCTGGCATCAAGTAGTAAAAAATCAGATGGAGGAGAGAGAAATGGATAAGCAGAATTTTAAAAAAAATTATTTATACTTCCAATTTCTAAATCACCCAGTTGCTCAGAGAGCAGCTCTGGACAGCATACAATATAATAATATTATACAATGTATAAAATTGACTTGGAAAAAACAAAAGCATTTAGCACTAGCACTTAGACTTATATACTGCTCCACAGTGCTTTGCAGCACTCTCTGGGTGGTTTACAATGTCAACGTGTTACCTCTAACAATCTGGGTTTTACCAACCTTGGAAGGATGGAAGAACAGTCAAGATCGAACTCCTGGCTGTGGGGAGAATCAGCCTGTAATATTGCATTCTAACCACTGCACCACCACGGCTCCTCCCTAATTAATTAAAATTAATTTAAGATTAACACATTTTTAAAATTATAAATGAAATTTGAAAAAGGTACAAAAATTCAAAGTTGGACACTGAGTATTAGTTAATACAGGTATGGGGGAAGGGTTCTCATGGGGACAGCCACCCCCAGGGTCCCTCATGCAAAGCCGCAGTGCCAGATTTTGACCCCCTTTCAGAAGGCCAAGAGAGTGAGGGTCTGTCTCATCTATGAGGATGGGGGCAGGATATTCCATAATGCAGGGGTGGTAGCAAAGAAGGCTGTCTTCCTAGACCCTGTGATCAACCCCATTTTTAATGGGGTCTCCAGCATATCTTTCCTGCTTAATCGAGTGACAAGGGCTGATATGATGGGGCAAAGCCAGTTCAATTGGAAGCCTGGCTCTATGCCATGTAGGGCTTTGTAGATAATAACCAACATCATATGAATTGGACCTGGAAGCAAACCAGGACCCAGTGCAGTTGGCAGAGGAAGTGTGTTACATGTGCCTTTCTTTGGGCAGCCAATATGGCTTGCGTGGTCCAGTGGTGGGTTTCAAAAATTTTTAGAACCTCTTCTGTAGGTGTGGCCTGATTTGTGGGAGTGGCTTGCTGGCCACGTGACTGGGTGGCAGTGGCTTGCCAGCCATGTGACCGAGTGGGAGTGGCTTGGCAGTCGTGTGACTGGGTGGGCATGGCCAACTTGTAAAATGTGGTGAAACTCACTTAACAACGCTCTTGTTTAACAACCAAAATATTGCCTCAGAAACTCTGGCATTTGAAGCACGCAAGTCTTAAAGCTGTCAAGTTACAAGACCCTTGCAGCCCTAACCCTTTAGAAAAAAAACCCCAGGGGTGTTCAAACTTGACAGCTTTAAGACTTTAAGGTTTAGATAGGACTCTTAGAGGCGGACGGGGCTATTGGTGAGCCAGCCAATCAGTGAGTGGCGGGTAGGGTAAGCGTAGTGCGGACGGGCAGGGGGAGGGAGCTGGAACTGGTTCTAAACAGCACGGTAGATTTGTGGAACCTCTTCTATAGAAGAGGTTAGAACTGGCAGGAACCCACCCCTAGCATGGTCGCACTCTGCACCAATACACTAGAAAAGCAGCTGCACTACCCAGCTGCTTACTTCTCTCTGTGTTTTACAAAAGCAAAAAATACATTTAAAAAAAAACACAAACTTTTCCTTTTGGAAAAAAAACTGGAGATTTTGTTGTTGTTGTTGTTATTTTGTTATATAATAACTTCGTGATTTTATATATTGACAGCAGCAAGACTATTTTATGCACAAAAATGGAAGGACACTTTGATTCCTACTATGGATAAATGCTTGCAGAAGATGATGGAGTTGGCCGAAATGGCCGAAACTGACTATTTTGATGAAAGAAAAGAACATAAGTACTTTTGTTTCCACATGGAGACTGCTTCTGAACTTCATGCTTGATGTGGAAAAGAATGAAAGGTTGATTTGGGGTTTTACCAATTAGATTGATAGATCTTTGCAGAAATGGCTTGTTCATATTATTATGAAAAAGCTAAAAGTTATGATTTGATGTTAATGCCTTATTTTACTGCAACAGAGAGTTGGAAGTCAATGCTTCTCTTCTTTTTTCTTATCTTTCCTCACTTCTCTTTCCCCTTTTCCTCCCTATTGCTTTTCTATTTAATTTTGTATTTTACAGTATTTTATAACTCAATAAAAATGTTAAGCTTTATAAAAGCACATAGATATCTCATGTGTGCAATTACCTAATTTCAAAATACTTTTTTTTTCTAGGAGAACAACTCTAGTTACCATCCAAAACAGAGGACATTTGTTGCCTGAGTAAAATTCATGGGAAAAGTGCATCTGTGGAAAATCCGCAAATTTACACTAAGACAGTGAGTGGGAATGTTCCCGTGCCTGATCAAACATGTCATGAGGCAAGAGAGGGTGGGAGTGAAGCTTCAGCAGCTGCTGTTTACTTGACCTTGCCCTGGATATTACACCGTGAAGTGGGAAGAAAGCGGAACTGCCGATTGTACACCTGCTAGGCTAGGGAATAACCCAGTTGCCGAGCCAAGGTTGAAGCTGTAATTCCGCCCTCCCAAATTGGCTGAGTGAGATGAGAGAACAGAAGAGGAACCCAGTTCCACTATTAGCTCCTCTTTGCTATGCAAAGCTGTTCATGTAATTTTCTCATCACTTTCCATTTCCTTAGCCTAGTGGTATGGAATCCATGTTGATGAATCCAAGAACAACATCTAAATGAAACAGGCAAAGTAGGATGGCATCCATTGTAGTTTCAATCAATTTCCAGAGGCTTTCTGTAGATCAGTTATAATATTATCACTCAGAGATCAAAAAGCGGGCAAAGATAGAAGCCTCCAAATTTATGAAAGGTTACTGGAATTCAATTGAGGCTGGATTCCAAGTCTCATGTATTCCTCTATACCCTTCTATTCTAAGACAATCTACCAACATGCATCTCACTAATATTCAGATTACAAAATAGCAGAGATGCCTTTAGTATTGATATTCAGACAGTAGCTCAGCAATTCTTTGCACAGCATGGTGTATTTCACAATTGAATAGTCTGCAAGAAATGTCAACTTCTTTGTAATAGAACTGGGGTTAGAGGAAGGCAGCCTTAAGGCAAATGGGATCAACCATGTAGAACTTCCTATTGTCTGGGCTACAACACACGGATTAAAATGTTGAGAGAAATAATTCCAACACATCTGGAGATTGGCATATAAGACATTACTAGACTAACGTGTGCAGAATTGGGTGAGATTAAGAAGGCGTGCCCTTTTATTCTGTTAAAAAGTTACAAAATAATATTATAGTAAGTGAGGTATTATTGATTCTGACTGGTTTCTAGGACCTTAGACACAGCCTGTTCTATCACCTACCGTGTTTCCCCGAAAATAAGACAGGGTCTTATTTTCTTTTGACCCCTGAAATAAGTGCTTGGCCTTATTTTCAGGGAGGTCTTATTATTTTTGAGGTGCAGAAGGTGGTGAGCATGGTCACCTCATGGTTGCTACTGTGTCGTAATATTTCCAGAGAGGGCTTATTTTCAGGGGAGGCATTATTTTAGCGCATGCGCGCAAAAGCTTGATTAGGTTTATTATCCAGGGAGGTCTTATTTTCAAGGAAACAGGGCACTATTTCACTCTAACTAGAATAATTGAGCATTAAATTCAGATTGTTTTGAATGCAAGACAAATGTTCTACTGCTCACTTCTGAATTGGCTGAATTCTGTTGGCTTATGTGAGATTAGAAGTACATACAAGCCTTCCTGACATATATGTCCCTAATTGTTTTAGCCTCCAATTCTCATTGACTTTAGCCAACTTGGCCAGTTGACAAGGATGATGGAAGATGCAGGATAAGCAATCTGGAGGGATTCATGTTGGAAATCATATTCTTGCCTCATTATAAACTTTAAAAAATACAAGAAACCACACTACTAAAAGCAGAATATATTATGTGATTCTCCCCAACGTAGACCATGCTAACATTTGAGCTGTTAACAATAAGAATAAGAAAACAAAAGGAAGGAAATATTGAATTTGTTGTTTCAACAATCAGCTCTCTCTCAAAAAAAAAAAGTCAGAAGGGGAATTCCATGCTTCCTTTGTGTTAATTTTTTAAGATCATCATTCTGACCTCTTCTGCAAAGGAATGACATTGTTCAGTAATAACATTTGCAATGTTTTAGTATTTAGAAATTCTTATATCCTAATCAACACTGCTCCCTGCTATTTAAGTTTTGCAGCATTCCTAGAGTTTTACACACCTTTCTAAATAAATAAATAAGCAGTCTCATAATAGCAAGAGATGTATAGCATTTTAGAATACAGGAATCCGAAGGTGAAGACATCAGAAAATTACTTTTACCTTAGGGTCAACAGTACATTTCACCAACGTATTTATGTTCTTCAAATGTCAAAACTATTTCAAGCAGTTTCTGTTCATTATATCCAATATCCTTCTCATATTCTAGAAACTTACATTCAATTTAGCAAAAAAACACATTGGTGTGAAGTTCTAGTGAGGCTAAACAGAGAAATAAATATTTATGAAAAGTGCCTTCATCTTTGTTGGATAATGTGAAAAGAAGGAATTTGAGATAAAATGCAATAACATTAGAAGGTTTAGGAACAGCGTCATATTTGATTTATGGTTGTTGTTTTCAGGAGTATCCTACTTTTTCATATTTTGTTTGTTTATTTATTTATTAAATTTATATGGCGCCTGTCTCACTATACAGAATAACCCTGGGTGGCTTATATCACTATATATTACCATACTACACAATAAATTCTGGGAAACTGCTATACATGCAATTAGACTGCTGATTATTGTCAACAATGAATAACTCTCTAGCCTTATGGGGAATAGTGAGAATTTAATAAGTTTTCTCACTGAGTCACTGCCAATTGTCTAACAAGTAAAGAGATGAAGGGGTATATGCAGCAGGCCTATAAAAGTAGCAGATGTTGGTAATGGTTGTTCTACCAGCCCTGTAAATAGCTTGAGAGTGTAAAGTGTTTGTTTGTGTTTTGCTTAAGAGTCAGTGTTGACTCTTGGTGATAAGTCCCTAAAAGTTTTCTTGGTAACATTTCAGAAGTGGTTTGCCATTGCTATCCACCTAGGGCTGAGGGAGAGGTGCTGGCCCAAGATCACCCACCTCACTTTGTGTCTACGTTTCCTGGTTTCTAGCTCAGTGCCTTAACCACTATATCAAACTAGTTCTCATGGCTATAATTAAGTGTACTAAAACATAATGTAAACTAAAAGCATTTACAGACTCTTCATGCAAGGATTACTGGAGAATTTTAAAGATGGTTGTATAATCTAATCAATTTAACCCAATTTAACATACTGTGCAGGTAAATCTAATGTAGCTTAGACCAGGGGTCTCCAACCTTGGCAACTTTAAGATTTGTGGATTACAACTCCCAGAAAGTTGCCAAGGTTGGGGACCCCTGGCCTAGACCACTGAGCTTTTTAATGTAAAAATATAAATCTGGCATTAAAAAGATTGCATAGTGAAGTCATATTTCTATGGGAAGGATGTTCTACCATGTGAGAGGCCCAAAAAGGAATCTCCCCCCCTTGGTCAATAGCAATACTTTGTAGATGGAAATCTGTGCTAGTCTATGGTGGCCAAAAACACAGGAGGAACCTGATAGCACCTTTCCCAACTAATATGGTTTATTAAAAATATAACTTTTGCTACCTTTGATGAAGTGAGCTGCAGCTCATAAAAGCTTTTCCCTTTTAGTAAATGTTTTTAGTCCAAAAAGCTGCTATCAGGCTCCTTTTGGCATCTATGGAGATCATCATCACCAGATGTTCTTAAGTGTTAAGCACTTATTTAATTTTTTTTTATTAAACTTATATGCCCAGCCATCTGGTCAAAAGTGACTCCAGGTGGACATGAAGACTACAGCACTTACAGATAATGATGCCATAAACCAACCAGGCTTTAGAAACTAGCACCAGCTCCAGTTCAGTTTCCAGTTAAAATCCTGGCAGCCACCCTCTCTAGTAGTTTCCAGACTGATCTGCAAGGGTAGACTATAAAGGGATTGGATCAGGGGTGAAATCTACGGTATTTTTCGGAATATAAGACGCACCAAGATTTTGATGATGCAAATTTTTAAAAAAGGTTATGCACTCTGCAAAATTCTCAAAAACTGCATGTTTTTCACAAAAACGGGCTTGTTTTTTGTCAAAAAGGGGCATGCATAGCCTTTAGGAGGCTTATAGACTGCTCGTGGGGGGAGAACAAGCAAAAACGGTCCATTTTTCACTCATTTTTGCCCTCCCCAGCCCCCAGGAGCACTCTGGAAGCCTCCTAAAAGCTATGCATGGCCATTTTTGCAAAGGGGGCAGGGTTTTGGGAGGCCAAAAATGCTGTATTCAATGTATAAGATGCAACCAGATTTTCACCCTCTTTTTTGAGGGAAAAAGGTGTGTCTTATACTCTGAAAAATATGGTACTTACCTTCACTACTGGTTCACAAATGTGAGCACATGCGCCACCTCCATGCATGTGTAGGACCTTTCCACACATACGCAGAGTGTCAAAAATGGACGTGATGACATTCAAGTGGGTGGGTGGAGCCTGCTACCGGGCGTGCCTGCAAAGGCAGCGGGGGGGGGGGGAATCAGCTGTACCACATGATTTAGATTAGCTGGAAAGTAGGAAATCCTGCTTTCTAACTAATATAAATCACTCGTCACAGCTGATCGTTGGAAATACTGGTTTGACCGAACCAGCAGCTTTTTTTTTACTATTGGTTCGGGCGAACCGGTCTGAACCAGTAGCATTTCACCCCTGGATTGGATGCTAAAAACATGTCTCAAAAATTACATGCATCTTCCAGGCTGCAGGTGGCTATTCACTACAGTAATCCACTCAAGAGGTCACTAAGCTTTGGAACAGTCCAATCATGGTTTGCAGTCAACAGTTTGCAGTCATGGTTATAATCAGTCCGCCTGATA